>NC_068989.1:18730774-18735998 GCF_001194135.2 Octopus bimaculoides
TGATGATGATGATGATGATGATGATGATGATGACGATGATGATGACGATGATGATGATGACGATGATGATGATGATGATGATGATGATGACGATGACGATGATGATGATGATGATGATGATGACGATGATGATGATGACGATGATGATGATGATGACGATGATGATGATGATGATGATGATGATGATGATGATGATGACGATGATGATGACGATGACGATGATGATGATGATGATGATGATGATGATGATGATGATGATGATGATAATAATAATAACCTAAGAATATTGGAGCTGTTGTCAGGCTCGAAGTGATCCAGAAGATAGCATTGTTGGGTACAGCTCGCATTTTAAGGAAAGTATTGTCTCCTTGAGTCACAGGAGAAGGCACTCCTTGAAACCTTTGGTGATTTGTTATTGCCTACTTTCAAGTAAAGAACAACCAGAAATTAAAAACTATCCGAGAGTCTTTCAGAATAATAACCAAGACAAAACAATGTACATGATGGAAGTATTATCATGTACATTGCTTTGTCTTGGTATAGAAAATGGGCTACAGCAAATATTCTGCTCAAGACCACAGATTTGCTTGTCATTTGTTTGACCATAACCAGTTGAGCATGTCCCTTAGTGGCTGACGATATGTACATCTCTGATCACGAGCAGAAGTAGTCGGGGAGCATCATAGCTACGTGTTGAGAGAAATTCTTTGGGGTTTGGATAATTCACCTTTGGAAACATAGGTGTTTCGTTCAGCATCCTCAAACAACCCTTATTCAGGGAGCTTTTTAGCGGGATGAGCTACTCGACCTGAAGAAAATTCTAACGGAGCCCCACCTGCAAGGTCATGCGCTGTTTATCTTGATATGAGGTCATCATGTCACGCACTTATGGTTGTGATGCATGTACCTTATCAGACAGGTAGTTATGATGGGTATACTGGGCTTCGTATATTTTGCCCCAGTGTCACTTTGATGGTATGCACTGCTCTCACTCAATAGACCTGAGACCAAGGTGGATAATGATGAACTGGAAACTGTAGTGGAAGCGGATACATCTCAAACTAATTTAGCTGATTCAGTAGCGAAGACAGTGGAATACATCCAACTCAAAAACATTTTAAAATTACAATTGGCAAAAAATTTTGCTACTTTCTCAAAACTTTCGTTGAGCAACAGACTATTCCCAACAAGAGTAAGAAAAAAATCCGACCGCTCTAATGTTCAAGGTTATCAACGATGTTGCTGGAGAATACATGAAATCATGTAAAGTTAATTACTGGAATATTAATACTCCTATATACATAGCCGTTGTTACCCCTTAAAGAACACCTAGGAGAAATCTGAAGTAAACAAAGTAACGAAATTACTAAACGGAAACAACCTAAATGGAAAACAAAACTTGAAGAAAACATCAACAACGTGCGTCGCCATATTGGATAGTTAACTACAACAATAAAATGTAACCAGGAAAATGAGTTTACGCCTCACCAACTCTGCCTTAGACAAAAATTCATGAAACTTTATGGCAACTCTTCACACCGACCTCTTGACGGAAAGCTAATCACTTTAAAACATGAACTCAGGACGATGAGCGAGAAACCCCGCTATTGCAAGCGAATTTTTGAACGAGCCAGTATCAATCGCACGTTTGCTTCCAATCCACAAGCATTAAAGAGAGAGATGAGGAACGAAAATATTACCATCAAGAAAGCTCCCTCCCAAGAAGATCTACAATCATTCTGGTCAAAAATTTGGAACGAAAAGTGGGATTTCAACCTGAATGCATCATGGTTAAATACAATTGAAAAAGGATACTGTACCAACACTAACAGTAAAACATACAAAATTGATGTATGTGTGTATGTATGTATGTATTAAGTATGTATGTATGTGTGTGTGTATGTATGTATTAAGTATGTATGTATGTGTGTGTGTATGTATGTATGAATGTATAATTTTCTACACTTCCCACCAAATGTTTTGCCTTGAGCCATTGTTGAAAACATTTTTTTTAATGATGTTTCAACACAGTCTAAAACCGCTAACGTCCCTTAGTCACTATAGTTATGGTTGAAACCATAATTATTTCGCTACTTTTTGTGATATCTGTATACAATAACAACAGAATTATATTGAATTCCTTTTTTGCTCCAAAACTCCTCTTGATGGATACATCCGACCACGAAAGGCCAAGCAGTCAACGAATGGATTATGATTAATGTGTTACACAAACATAAAATATACGTCTTCCTATTAATCTATTCATTTATTACTCTCTAAGATGGTGACTTATTTGATGCCAAGCAATTCACTTGGCTGGTAGGGTTGTATTAGTCCTTAGATTGAGCCATCTTGTAGATGGTAAAACAGTAGAATCCAGACAAACTATTGGCATTCAGCAGCGGCAGAATGTAAGAGAAACAGTTTAAACAACAGACATTTCATTTGCCGTGACAGTTGGATACACATGCGTTACCATCATTCAGACGTTCTATCTATAACATGTCTTAATTCTAAAATTGCTAAGAGAATTACGAAGGAACAGCTATTTTTTTTTTTTTTTCGTAACATCAGATTCGTCTGTATTATCACAACAGACAGATGGACAGTTACGTGAAACTCTGAGTAACATTTAGTGCAGTTATTTATTTTTATTTATTTTTTGCTTCAATATTTTACTCTATCTTTGGTATTTGAGTACAATTTTGAGTATTTAATATTCGAGAAAGATTAAACCTAAACACGAGAGCATCTTTAATATTTTTTTTTTTCTTTTATTTGTTTCAGTCATTTGACTGCGGCCATATGTATATGTTATAGTAAATTTTGACTGAACAAGTAGCGGTGGTGTAATCAGATATGTTTTGTGATCTAATTTAAATGAAAGTCTAGATTATCCTTTTCAAGGATAATCTATTAAAGATGGGTCTATTATGATTAGTATTACACTACTTAATAGAATGAATTAAGCTGGAAAAACAAACGTTAAATCCACACACATACATGCGCGCACACACACACACATATTGATATTTAATATACACACAGATACATATATATTAAACACACACGCACAAATACACACCATCAGAATACCCGACAATGCCCAGGCTATGAGTGGCCCTGAATTGTTCTTAACGAAGGTATATTCGATTTAACAGAACATTATTGGATTTCTCTTAAAATGTTAGTTTTCATGACGGAAACTAAATCGTTTTCCAATACGTTTGTAAAAATCTGGTGATTAATACCATTTGCTACAGATACGTACGTAATATGGCGAGCTTCCAGATTCGTTAGCATGCTTAGCGGCATTTCGTCCATCCTTACGTTCTGAGTTCAAGTTCTGCTGAGGTTGATGTTGCCTTTTATCCTGGTAACGTTAAAATAAATACCAGTTGTGTACTGGGGTCGATATAATACAAGTACCAGTTGAGTACTAGAGTCAATCTAATCAACTTACCCCCCTGCCCCTGAAATTACTAGCCTTGTGCCATAATTTAAAATCAATATTTATTTCAAATTTTGGTACAAAGCCATCAACTTTGAGGGAATGGTCCAAGTCGATTACATTGGCCCCAGTACTCACTGGTACTTATTTTATCGACCCTGAAAGGATGAAAGGGAAAGTCAACCCCGGCGGCATTTGAACTCAGAACGTACTCTGCTGTACTCTCTCACCACAACTTTCTCTCTTTCGTTCCTCGTGTTTCTGTTGTACCTGTATTTCAAAGGGCCAACCTTGTATCACTCTGAATCTCCTCGAGAACTACGTTAAGGTTACACGTGTCCGTGGAGTGCTCGGCCACTTGCACGTTAATTTTACGAGCAAGCTATTCCGTTGATCGTATCAACTGGAACCCTCGTCGTCGTAACCGATGGAGTGCCGTAATAATATTATATACGTGTGTGTGTGTGTGTGTGTGTGTGTGTGTGTGTGTGTGTGTGTGTGTGTGTGTGTGTGTGTGTGTGTGTGTGTGTGTGTGTGTGCGTGTGTCTTTTAAATTTGCTTGCGGGAAACGTTTTGAATATGCAAATAAAGTTGATATTCCACAGTCTAATGATGCTGACTGGTGAACCAGTTTTTTATGGATGCTCACAGTTTCAGGCTACTAAATTCACAAATTCATCCGCAAAGTACTGGTCGGCCCGGGGCTATTATTGAAAACACATGTCCAAGACGGCACGCAGTAAAACTGAACCTGAAACCACATGGTTGCAAAGCGAGCTTCTTACCTATACAGCTGTGACTTTAGAGTGAACAATAAACTCTCTTCCAACGACATTGTCAAAACCAGACTTCAAAAAGGCCAACTTCCTTTCATTGTCTCCACTGTTTTTTGTTCCATATATATATATATATATACTATATATGTGGAAAATCGGTGTGTGTTTCTTTGTGGCGTTGTTAGCTAACTCCTCCTACATCGTTTTATTGATTTTGATGAAACTTGACACGTGAGTAGAACTCATGTCTGGAAACCCCGTGACATACTTAGATTGTTGAAAAGAAATCGATAATACGGCCCCTGGAAGGGACATTTATATCTACCTCATATAACTCATTTCTTTTTTTTTAAACACCCAAGGGATATAACCCATACCACCTGTAAAATATTTTTTAAACACTCTAGGGAAATAACCCATTTCATTGTTTATGTTCGATTACTCTGAATACTGATTTTTTTGTGTGTCCTATTTTTAATTTTTGCAGACAATATCACTTTTATACTTTATTTGACACGTGAGTAGAACTCATGTCTGGAAACCTCGTGACATACTTAGATTGTTGATAAAAATCGATAATAGGGCCCTTGCAATGGATCGTGCTATCAACTACATATTACTAATATTTTATTTAAACAACCCAAGGGAAATAACCCATACCACCTGCAGATTTCAGCCGACCTAATTCTGCATTTCACTACTCACAGTTTTGAACTGCTAAACATTATTGCACTTCCTTAATTTGAATCTTAAACATTAAAGACTTCATTCATACATTTCTATACATATATACTTTTTTGAATGCCCATTACTCCGATAATTCTGCATTTTTACAGTTACACTTTTTCCATGACAGTAGATAATTTTTTTATTCCACACGTATTTGTAGTAGCTTCATACAGGCATAGCGTGGATTCGATCCTCGATTGCCAAATTTCACTTAACACTTCAACAGCGCTTTTCTCACAGTAAAACAATAATTTATATATATATATAT
>NC_068989.1:18737621-18739364 GCF_001194135.2 Octopus bimaculoides
CATAGCACGAGCCATTGTTTATGGGTCGTAATTCTTTTATAAAACGAAAACAATGCAAGTTATAAGAAATAATACATGTCGACCGTTTGTATTTTTTTTCTTTTTCACAATTTATTTCAGTATTTCGGAATTAGGGATCCCTTCTTCGGGAAATTTCCGGAGAAATGGTGTGTTGAAGATGGGGTTCTAACTCCGAATAATTTAAATACTAGGTAAAAGCACAAACCATCGATTTGTATTATAATTTGTACTGTTTTGACTTTATAAAACAAATATAAGAACTTTTATATATATATATATATATATATATATATATACAAACGTACGTACATACATACATTCGTACATACGTACATACATACATATACTGTGTATATATTTCTAAGTATGTGTGTGTGTTTCTATACTTGTATGTATGCATGTGTGTGTATGTGCGTGCTTGATGCTTTCATGAAAGAAAAATAGATGTTTATTAAATATCTAGGAAAGTTTTTCAAAGCTGTAGTCATGTGACATCTTTCTTTTTTAGATAAAGAGTTTGGTGTACTTTAAGAGAGTAATAGTCCTTGGTAACTCGCCAAATCAGCGTTCACGATTTCATTGAAATAACTATAACAAAGAGTGGCCTCTTACAAATTATACTTATGCCAAAGACAAGTAACAAAGGAACCCCAAAACGGCGTGGAAGCTTATCTGTTGTCGCTCAGAATGCAAGAGGTAGCAGCCAAATCTCCCTCAAATCAAAACCAAACCGCCTTTAAAAAAAAGAAGTCACATTTTATAATGTAGTTTTACATACCCCTTAGATACTTTAGCTAGCCCTTAGTTATCCCTTTGTTGCCTTTTTGTTATCCCTATGTTCTGCATACTCTCTTTTTAGAAGGGAAAATGCCCGAATTTCACTGTCGTAAATGCGTATGATATTTCCGACTGCCGAAAAGAAGTTCGAATGTTGATTTGCAATAGAAAAAAGAAAAAAGGAAGGGGTGTAAAAAAAATACCACAACATTAAATTTTATAGGGACAAACATTAAAAAAAAAACTCAAAATAGAACATCATATGACGTTGAGGTGTAAAAGTTGAAGTTTGTCCTTCGTCGTTTGGTCGACTTCTCGTTTACCATAAGACCGGTCGATCAGGAATAGCCGGATCAACAACCGCCTGTCTGTTTACCAAGGGCTACACAACAACCACTACATAGAAGCCATAAAACTACCCGATCAAGACTGACCGAGGGTTACATAACAATAACAACCGAGTGACTACCTGTGGATGAGACGGTTTGGCACAGCTATTATGGCGTTGCATAGTTGGCGTTACTGATTCGACGTTGATTTGACATCAGACGTTTTAATGTTTCTTATTTTAATATTTCGCTTATTTCAATGTTTCTCTTGTTCTCTGCTTCACCCATTTCTCTCTTTCACTCTCTTTCTCTCTCACTCTCTTTCTCTCTCACTCTCTCCCCCTCTCTCTCTCTCTTTCACACACGCACTCTCTCTCACACACACTATCTCTCACACTCTCTCTCACTCACTTTCTCTCTCACACACACACACTCACACATACTCTCTTTCACACTCACTCTCTCTCTCTCTCACTCACTCTCACTCTCTCTCTCACACACACTCTCAACACTTTCTATCTCACTCTCTCTCTCTTTCACACGCTTCCTTACATACACGCTCTCTCTCTCTCTCTCTCTCTCTCTCGCCCTCTTTTAGTCACTTTCTCTCTCTCTC
>NC_068989.1:18740520-18742321 GCF_001194135.2 Octopus bimaculoides
TATATATATATATATATATATATATATATATATATATATATATATATATATGTATGTATGTATGTATGTATGTATGTGTGTATATATGTTTTGCATTATGCATGTATATCTGTATGTAAGTGTGTACGTGTATATGTAGATGCAATTATAATATACTGTATATGATAATTTCTAATTCAGGTACAGGGCCTGCAATTATGAAGGAAGACAGTTAAATATACTATCTGTTTCAGTATTTTACTGGTATTTATTTTTATCGACCCCGGAAGAACAAAAGGTAAATCTGACCTCGATAGGTTTTTCAATTCAGAACCTTAGGATCTGGAAGAAATACAGAAAAGCATTTTAACCGACGCTCTAACGATTCAGCCAATTCCCTGCCTTGTATATAATACACAGAAATGAGTAGAAAGATGGATCGGTGGGTAAGTAGGCAGGTAGGTAGATAGACAGACAGATAGATAGATTATATTGTTATATTGGTTCCAAATTTTGGCACAAGGCCAGCAAGTTTGGGGGGAGAGGCTAAGTGTTTAACTGGTTCTTATTTTATTGACCCCACCCACAACAGATGAAAGGAAAAGTGGTACCCAAGGACCTGATGATAATGTTAACCTGGGCCGATTTTCAATAACATGTTCATAGGGCGCTGACGTCCACAATACCTCATTTCTTTTTTCTTTTCCTTTTTCTTTTTCCTTTTCTTTTCTTTTTTTCTCCATCTCTAAACAACCATGACTCTAACAAAGGGTCTCGAAAAGAAAATTGACGGCACTTGTACAAGAATGCTTCAAGCTGCTCTGGACTTCTTCAGGAGAATCGAAACCGCGATCCTATGACCGCGAGTCCGCTGCCCTAACCACTGGGCCATTGCGCCTCCACTCCACACTCCTGTGTAATGTTTTGTTAATCTTCATCACAGAGAACTGCTTCTCACACAGATATGTGCTACCAAACATGCTCAAGGTTCGAGCCGCATGTAGACGAAGCTGGGGCGTTTCTTTAGGACTGAAATTAAGTGAACTGTGCAGGCCCCGCAGTGTCGTACTTTGTCTTTAGTGCCCCATTACACTGCAGCTCTATGAGTTCCATCTGCAAATGTACAGGTGCAGTTCCCACGTCGATGGCAAATGTGTTGTAAAACAGCTCGAAATTACTTTTCTGTACTTCAAAATCAGTAAAAACGCCGACGAACTCAGCGCGGAGTGAGCTCAGTTTTTCGGCAAAGTGTGCATTTGGGAACACCATATGGCGCTGACTTGGTTCAACATTGCTTTACAACAAAGAAAGTGAGACAAGTCAAGTTGCATGGGTACATTTGTGTTTCCCATAAGCACAGTTCCACTTAAAATGTCTTCACTACATCATGCATATCAGTGATCAAGCGGTCCCGTCCCTGAAACTGCAGGTTCAAGGCGACGAGATGAGTAGTTATGTCAGACAGAAACGCCAACTCACCTTTCCACTTTTCAGCACGCAAAACTGTGGAGTCTTTTCTTTTGCTGTCCATGAACTGAAAGATTTCCTTGATCAGCAGGAAAACTCTGCTGAGAACGAACTTTTCTCCGACTTAACCACAGCAACTCTGTATGATAAGGCATGTCACCTTATTTATTTCCTGCAAAAAAGACCGAAATTGGCGGTGATTTAAACCTTCTATAGAATAGATGCAAATGTTAATTTATAAAATGTGACATATTAATAAAAATTTGTAAATGTACAACCATCCAGATATCTGAGTACCTTATTATTTGTTCTAATATATAATTCCTGTACATCACCTCCAAACCTTCTAATATAT
>NC_068989.1:18743785-18746675 GCF_001194135.2 Octopus bimaculoides
TATATATATATTTGTGTGTCTTTGTGTCTGTGTTTCCCCACCACCACCACCACTGCTTGACAACGGTGCTGGTGTGTTTCAGTGGTCATCTCACAAACTCGATCAGCAATTGTATTTTTGCTAAGGCTTACATTTGCAAACATCTGCTTTTCGTCTGGACCCAAGACGTCACACACTTTCATCATGTAATTCTTCAGAAATTCTCCCTCAGTAAATGGTTGAGCTGATTTGATGATTTCCTCTGTCACCATAAAACTTGCTTTCACGGCGGCTTCACTTTGTGATTTTGCTTCGGTGAAAAACGTCTGCTGTGATGCTAGATTCCTCTTCAATTCTACCTTCTGTAGCTTCTGTTCAGCATTCAAGTTTTTCGATTTGTCTCGTAGTGCTGTCTTAGATTATATTACTTGATCACAGCCACATTGTCTCCACAAATTAAGACACAGGTTTGCCGCCAATATCGGTAAACATCTATTGAGCCTCCCAGCGGCTTTGAAAGGCTCTGTTTTCAGAATCAACTTTTCTCCTGGCCATTTTAACGGCTAGCTTTGATTTAAAATTAAGGGTGTGCATCTACCGACAGTAGTCTGATTGATATGGCATAAGCGAGATAGTGTGATGCAATATCCGGGTACTACACTACTTTCATGTCTTATGCACCAATCAAAAATGCGCAACAAGATGCTGCTAAGTTACTGTAATGACAAACATTCAAGCACTATACAACTTTCATTTTAACTTGTTCTTATCAACGCAGGAATGCTCTCAGACAGCCTTTCGTTCGACATGGCTGCTAAATTGGGAAATTTGTGGTTTGCACTTCATATTGCAGGGCCATTAAAAAATATTTGCCTAAAATTCTCTCAATGGCCGGATATAATTATGCGTCGAGCCGGATGTGATGCGCGGGCCTTGAGTTTGTCACGATGGCGAACTTGACAGGGTGGACTAACAAATTTTAAGTGTAAATTCTGAGAACAACGGAAACTAACAGGAAGATCGAGGCTTACGTAATTGGTTACGAATCTGGTGTATATGTCTTCCATATATATTAACTTCAATAACTTGGATGACAAAAATAATTGATCTCTGGTGCATGACAAAACTGGTCGGTGTGAAACTCATCCCAAACTACCACCAATTTTGTTTTTTTTTTAAATTTGACCTACGGGTTCTATTTTCACAGTAATACTAAATATATGTTTATTAAACATGAACATGACTTCATGTACGTATTTATTCATAATATCAGCACCTGGTTCCATAACTGTGGGGGTGGGATGGAAATATAATTCAAAACAACTAAAACTTGAAAATGTTTGCTGTTGTCTTCTTGAACATAAAATTGCAAGACCAAATACAAACTGATGTTACATCGCTTATATAAGTTATAACAAAAGAAAGATTTTTACCTATATCCAACCTTGACATTTAGCGAACACATTTACTATTTTACCTTCGTTGGTATGTGAATAATCAAAGGACGCCATTTGAGTCAATGACTGTGATACTGCATATTTTAACATCGAGTTGCCATATTTAAGACCATGTCTACACAGCAGTTTTGCTGAATGTCATGTAGACTTCTTTCGTAAATATCTCTGTAAATATTTGTATATTATCACACATAAGTAAATAGACAAATAGATACATACGTACATATATTCCTACACTCGCACATACACGCACATACAATGTTGCCTGTTGTTTTTGATGTTGCAACTACCTGAAAGCAGTGTTTGTCAAGTTGTGCACAAATAATTATCATACATCTTGGTATATCTATCAGTTTACCAGGCACGAACACTAACATTGTAACAATAATCAAATTGTGATGACTCCATAATTGTCTTCGACTTCGTTCGTGGTATACCAAATGCCAAATGCACTAACTGAATGGATAATGAAAAAGGTTTTTCTCTGTTCGGTTTAAGTTCGATTTTCGTTATAATACCCGCTCTCTCTCTCTCTCTCTCTCTCTCTCTCTCTCTCTCTCTCTCTCCCTCTCTCTCACTCTCTCTCTCTCTATCTATCTATCAATTGTTATATCTCTCGCTCGCTTTTTCTCTCTCCTCTATCTCTCCGAGCCGAGTGATGTGTTCTTCACACCTACTGTCTATAAGAAGGATTTCTCTCCCGAGAAAATTTCCACACCAAGAGTCTTTCTGCGTTTGAGTGTACACGAACGTATTAAATTTAATTGTACACAATTTATATTTCTGTTTAGTGCACCTCTAATTGATAATGGATTTTCTTAAATACCAAGAAATATTTTGTCCAGCGTTGTGTCATTTCTGCCACCTACTGCCCTTTAAAAGAAAATCAGAACAGTGTCTATATTGCATTGATAAGAATATCAAGAATTCCCTATATACCCAGCATGTTAGGTATATGTTAAACACAGACCGCTTCATATTGACTGCCCAGTCACTCCGATCCAAGGGAGATATGAAACAGTCTTTGAAACTTGAGGAGCAGACATCAGTTGGATCTCGACTATAAATTAGGTGAGAGAAGCAACAACCATTTCAACCTACATGTTCTGGCATAACTACAGAGTTGTACCCCCCCCCCCGACTTTGGAAGGTCATAACTTTCAGAAAAATGAATATTTTTTAATGAAATTTTCTATGCATATATTATTTATTATGTAGATTCCGAATATACAAAAATTTTCGGTGAAAGTGTTTTGGAATGGGGGTGGGGGACAATTTTCGGAAATTCCAACAGAGTCCACTTAAATTCCTCTTAACTTCCAGGAAAATGAATATTTTTTCATGAAATTTTCTACGAATATACCTTGATGTATGTACATTTCGAGCATGTAGGAATTTTGAAGGAAACAACTGCAGGTTATTTTTGAGAAGTGTTCCCCATTCGGTGGTGTTTC
>NC_068989.1:18746816-18748094 GCF_001194135.2 Octopus bimaculoides
TTTTCTCTATTATGTGCGTATGTGCATCCGTAGATTTCTAATGAAGTTATACGCTGCTTCTGTTCTCTTCTACTTCTCTACTAGAAACGTTTACTTTGGAATTTACTTCTATTGAGAGAAAAAAATCGTGTGCATGTTATTTTTAACGTAAGTTTTCTTATGACGGCTTCTCTTCACTGCCTATTACTCCATTTTTGAATTTGGCATACCAATCAAGAGCGGTTCTTTCAGCTATAGCATCCTTTACATACACAGCACAAATGTCGCGAGCAGCTTTTGCGGCCTTAGAACCTTGATTAAAAGCAAAAAGGAGATGTCCAAAAAGCTTCTTTTTTCTTAACTTGACATTCCATTTTAATGATCTGAAAATAAACAAAAATTAACTAAAATTAGCTAGAAAAAAAAAAAAAAGATTCCAAAGTGATTCAAAAATAGAATTCTCGAAAAAGATAGATTCCAAAATTTAAAAACGCAATAAATTCCAAAGTTTAAAAAAATGGCGGTAACTTAGTTGCCAACTTAATATAATATTATTGATGAAATAAGATGTTACCAATACAGCTTTATATCGGACTAGCAGAGATACCTGGCACTGCACGAGATTAAAATGGCATGCTTTTTTTTTATTGCTTTAATTATTTTGCTCATGTGACTGCGGCCATGCTGGAGCACCGCCTTTGGTTAAAGAAATCGATCCCAGGATTTATTCTTTGTAAGCCTAGTACTTATTCTATCGATGTTCTTTTGCCAAACAGGCTAAGTTACGGGGATGCAAACACAGCAACATCGGTTGTCAAGTGATGGTGGGGATACAAACACAGATATACAGATATATATATAAACATATGCATATATATATATATACATACATACATGTGCATATATACGTAAATATATAAATATATACATTATATATATACATAAATATATATATACATATATATATAAATATATAAATGTATGCACATATATATATCTAGTGAAACTACCTATCGTCACTAGATACAAAACTGCTATCGCCATTCTTCTCATTTAAATATAAACAAACGCGAACGTAGCGGAAAACATTAACCTTGTCATCACGTGACTGATCATTATTCGAATCGGCAACTTCTTCGAACCGTTCCCGCCAGAACGCAAACTGACCAATCACAGCCCTTAATAAGGTCACGCGATAGTGTTTTTCTGCTACCGTCTTGGAGCCCTCTTAACGCCTTAAATAGATCAACTCATACCCAACAATTTGTCTCGTTTCAGTTTCTCTTAGAGATTGTTCCG
>NC_068989.1:18749072-18749564 GCF_001194135.2 Octopus bimaculoides
TATATACATGTATATAATGCATATATACAAGTGGGCAGAGCAAAATAATATGCGGTTCAATGTTAAAAAATTTCAAGTACTGCGCTACAAGGCTACAAGTGCCCCCCAACTGGCATACACAGGACATGGAGGTACTGCAATCCCAGAACCACAAACAGTGAGAGACCTGGACATCAGCATGTGTAGTGATGCATCATTTCACATGCACATTGTTAAATTGAAAGCAAAGTGCAGACAACTGGCAGGGTGGATACTGAGGACATTCAGAACAAGGGATATGTCAAATTCTCTTACACACCAGATGTGCCATCGAAAGTCTTGATTAGACTGCATCATCTGGCGGAGAAGGGCCATGCAAGAAACGTGTAGAGAGCACAGCATAAGGAGGGAAAGTCATGGTGGTGCTCCATCATGACCGCAGCCACTTGGCTGAGACGCAAATATATATATATATATCTGTATATATATATATGTATATATATATATATATAT
>NC_068989.1:18750315-18751394 GCF_001194135.2 Octopus bimaculoides
ATGTATATAAATATATACATGCATATAATATATAGGATCTGAATTGTAGGGGCACCACTTTTCATTTATGTTTTATGTAGTGTTTTTGGTACCGAAACACTTTCAAATTTCGTATACTTGTATATTTTATGTTATAGAACAGATAAAATGTTTGTATTCGAAGTTATTTCATGTAAATAAATTGTCGTATTTCGGTAATTTCAACCAATCACTGACGTCTATTGAGGTGAAAACAATTACTCCTTATACTGGAAGATTACCTATGGTTGGCTTCGAATTTAAGTTTGGATAGATTCGAAGAACGAGAGCGTATTAGACATACCATCAATTCCAAGAAACAATAGATCTACGTCTAAAATTATCCTTTTAATTACTCTCAGAGCTGTATACTTTTTCGTTGTTTAAATTTCTTCTTCAGCGAATACGAAAATGTCACTGTGTGTAAAGCTAGCTGAAATTTGAAACTGTAAACACGTTGAAGCGGAAATTTTTGTTTTCATTAATATCTCACAAAAGGTAAACCATTTACAATTTTATATAATAATAATGTAACAAAAAATGTAATGACATTAAATAAATGGCCATTTCAATGATTGAATAATATTGTTCTCCACTTATTCCTTCATTGGTCCAATGCATCGTTGTGTTGAGCTTTGCCATTGTAACTGCTAAATTTGTTTTCGTAATTGATGATTTTCAAATAAAGAATATTTTGTATGTGTATTTCGTGTGCAAGATTCTTGATGTCTATACGTGTGTTGAAAGAAATACAATTAAACCTTGGGAGAGGCATTATGCCGGTAATGAACACACGCACTGGTTCAGTCCTTTATTAATTTACTAGCAGAAATATCCGGCTTTGCCCGGGTTAAAGAGAATAATGAAATCTAAAAACGCCGTCTAGACTACGCAACCCTCAACTGTTAGTAGCTACGATACCATATTTCTACATTAATAACTCTCCAATCCATGCCAGCATGGAACATAGACATTAAGTGGAATGCCAGTCTCTCATCGAGGAGGGCCTTGAAATCAATGTTAGCAACTGGGGACTATGTGTGTCGTAGTGATAATAAAAA
>NC_068989.1:18752195-18761034 GCF_001194135.2 Octopus bimaculoides
ACACAGACAGACACACATTCTCATTTTTATATATATAGATAAACAGTATTTAGTTTTTTTGTTAAATCATTTCATTGCACTCTTGCAATCTCTTCAGTAACTTGTTTCTCCACTTCCATTTATTTATTTAAATGGAAGTGGAGAGACAAGTTACTGAAGAGATTGCAAGAAAGCAATGAAATGATTTAACAAAAAAACTAAATACTGTTTATAAATTAATAAAGGACTGAACCAATGCGTGTGTTTATTACCGGCATAATGCCTCTCCCAAGGTTTAATTGTATTTCAAATAAAGAATAATAGCCTTCTACCCTCAACTGCAAGATTTTATGCAATAAATACCATTGTTAAACTTTCATAATTGTTCATCTGCACAATACAGTTTGTCAGTGAGTTCAATAACCTCTCCATAACCAAGAGGATGTCAAATGCAAGGAAGAAGGCCATAATTTTGCAGAAAAGTAATTGTTTCATGTATTTACTTCTGTTAATATTCGATACACTTTTGTAGTTAATAGTCATACTTTACTCAGGTTAATTAAGGAATGTAGTCAAAATAATTAGTGGATCCAAATAGTGACAGCATCATACTGGATGCTTTATGGCACTCTACTGTGCACTAGTTTACTTTAGTTCCTTAATAGTTTTATTTGTAAGAAAAACACTTCACTTTCATGGGGGTCCCAGAGATGAAGGTAAACCCTAAAATGTTTTGCAGATATATCCATTGATCAATCCAAGGCTATAAAAGATGTTACTTGCCTAAGATGTTGTAGAATATAAGACTAAGTCCTGAAGCATATGGTTGTTATATGAATTTCTTAATCACATAGCCATATGTATGTGTGTGTGCCTGTGTGTACTATTTTTAATTTAATAATTAATTTTTTTTTCCATTGTTGTATTTTCCAGGTCCTTTCAATCAAAAGTATAATGGAGCCATCTAAAATATATTTAACTTTGGTCCAGATCCTTACACTAACTTGTATTTTAAACCAGCACACTGTCCATTCTGATTTATGGGTATGAAATGTATTTTATGTTCATTTAACTTTTCTTCTTTTTGAAAATGATTTTTTTTTAAGAGTCGATGGGCAGTGCCTTTAACCTTTGAAGTCCTTCTCATACCAATTGGATGTCTTCAGCTTGAATATCTGTAGGGAAATAAGGATCCAAAGTTTGATCCAAATTCTTGCATCGAAGTTGTATCTGTTGAAAGTACCCATGGGATAGATAGCATATTGTGCCTGCCACCTGGCAAAGGCTGTCTTTTGGTCATCATCTTCATGCACACACATGTGAAAAATATACCAAAAGTTGGATAATATTGTTAG
Source organism: Octopus bimaculoides (assembly GCF_001194135.2). Lineage (NCBI taxonomy): Eukaryota > Metazoa > Mollusca > Cephalopoda > Octopoda > Octopodidae > Octopus > Octopus bimaculoides. The sequence goes on from NC_068989.1 coordinate 18,753,530, forward strand.
TAGTACAATGGGAAATATTCTCAAATATCATTATTAAGATTTAACATCTTAACTCCATACTGACATAGTTTGGCTAGGTAAAGACTGTCTTCAATGTGTCTCAGTTCTCTGTGGTCCAGATATTCAGTTATGACTTCATAACTCATACCTAAGTGTTCTTTAGTCCCTTTTTGCCGTAATTCATGTATAAGTGACTGAAATTTGGGATGTAATTCAACTGTATAATATCACTAAATTTAAGATGCTAGGCTAGCTACAGGGCATAGAGTCATAACTACAAGCATTATTATAGTTATCTGTTCACAGAATTATGCTCGTTTCAATTAGCTTGGAATATAACAAGTCCCAATCTTGCTTCAAGTCTTCCAACAAATGCTATTATTTAAATTTTCAAAAAATGCCTCCTTTCCTGTATTGAGATAATAGTATATTACAGAGAAATTTGACAACCAATTTTAGTTGGTACTGTAATGACCGCAACTATTTTTACTGTGTTTCATAGACAGATCATATTGTTTACTCTGCAAAAATAGAAAAGATTATTTTTATTTACATGTTTGGTATAGTAGTAAATATTGTTTTTTATTAACAGGAGAGAACTATAAATATTGAACAGTTTTCTCAAGACCTGGTAGTGAAACAATTTGTGAGAAAGTTGCTGTCAAAATTACCAGATGTAAAGGTAATGTAAAAATTTATTCAAAACAAAAAGGTTGGCAGCTAAATCTTATTTTCCTTATTACTTACTATAAAAGTGTTAGAGGAAGCACTTATAGATAGCTTACAATGTAAATTTTCATTTTCATCTCCTATTTTAATGGCTAATCCAAATTGAAAATTCCACCAAATTTATACTGCTTGTTGTCAGCATCAGTTGTTTTTGCCCACTAATAGTATTTGTTCTTTCCAAATGTCTATTGTTAAGCCAAATCTAGGCAGAGAATCCCTCTTCAAGAAGATAAGCACCCATCTCCTCTTGTTGAATTTTGTCCATCCTAGCCTTTCTAAACCTGAATTCAGAAGCCTCAGGAAATTAATGATACTCCAAATATACACATATCACCTTTGGATTTATTGCACTCACCAATCCAATCTTGAATTTCTTGTTCTAACACTGCCAACTTCCTAGAATCTGCAAACAAGCAAAATTATAACAATTTTAGAACATAAAAGCACAACCAAAACTGCACCACACAGATCCAGCACCTTGATAGGTACACCCTAAAAAATTAACCTTGATATCACCTATCTACACATTCTTTCTGACTCACAACTTGAATTCAGATCACTGCACTCACCTATCACATTACTCATGAAATGTACACAAAAAATACTTGATTTCCACAACACCAGAAAAAGACCCCTCCATTTTAACTACCATTGACTTCAGCAAAGCTTTTGACTATTTCCTGCTAGCCACTATAATCAAAATACTCAATGCCCAGTTAAAAAAACATCAAAAAATACTTGCTTGCAAAACTACATCTCAATTATAATTAATGAAAACATTTGAACAAGTAAATATGACTGATGGTCAAAATAAGTCTGACTGCCAGTTGGTGGTAAATATAACTTTTATGAGTCGTTTGGCCAGCCAAATCGAAGATGAGTAACTGTGCTTGATAAGGCAGTAGTTATTGATGTACAGTTGTTGCACCAAGAGAAGAGTTATTAGATAGCATTAGATAGTGATGACAGGTGCAAGATGGTTGTGTGGCTAAAAAATTTGCTTCACAACTATGTGGTTTCAGTTTCAGTCCCACCGTGACACATACCTTGAGTAAGTGTCACTTTACTACCAAAGATCAGATTCACTCCCCTTGACATACTATTGGGCTGGTAAAAAAAGTGCATAGCATTTTTTAAGTAAAATTCATTAACGATATTTAGATAGGCACAGGAGTGGCTGTGTGGTAAGTAGCTTGCTTACCAACCACATGGTTCCGGATTCAGCAGTCCCATTGCGTGGCACTTTGGGCAAGTGTCTTCTACTTTAGCCTCAGGCTGACCAAAGCCTTGTGAGTAGATTTGGTAGACGGAAACTGAAAGAAGCCTGTCGTATATATATATGTATGTATGTGTATATGTTTGTGTGTCTTTGTTTGTCCCCCCCAACATCGCTTGACAATTGATGCTGGTGTGTTTACATCCCCATACCTTAGCGGTTCGGCAAAAGAGACCGATAGAATAAGTACTAGGCTTACAACAAAATAAGTCCTGGGGGTCAATTTGCTCGACTAAAGGTGGTGCTCCAGCATGGCCGCAGTCAAATGACTGAAACAAGTAAAAGAGTAAAGAGTTGTACATACCTTTACTCAGCTATATATTTCCCATTTTGTTCCACTACCTTTCAGCATCTTTGAGGCAGCTTCATGATCTCATCAGCCTAGAACTTAACATCTTTCTAGGTCATGGACTAGTCTAAGTAGTTTTCACACTCTTTTAAAGAATTGAAGTTCTTCCCATTAAGAGAATTTTGCAGGGATCAGAATAAATGATAATTCGAAGGTTTAAGCATCACCTTCTTCAGATGCAAACCTGCTGAAGGAATTCATCTCATTTTCCCCAGGACCTTTTTAGTTTTATGTTCATCATCATCATCGTTTAACGTCCGCTTTCCATGCTAGCATGGGTTGGATGATTTGACTGAGGACTGGTGAAACCGGATGGCTACACCAGGCTCCAATCTGATTTGGCAGAGTTTCTACAGCTGGATGCCCTTCCTAACGCCAACCACTCCAAGAGTGTAGTGGGTGCTTTTACGTGCCACCCGCACGAAGGCCAGTCAGGCGGTACTGGCAACAGCCATGCTCAAATGGTGTATTTTATGTGCCACCCACACAAGAGCCAGTCCAGGGGCACTGGCAACGATCTCGCTCGGTGTTGTAAATAATCCATTTCTCATAACACATGATCATTTTTTTCAAAAATGGATTATTTTTGTTTCATCTGAGAATCACAGATGGAAATGCACTCTATTAAGTTTTTCTTCTGTTAAGTTATGAGGCACCCAAATATCATAGCAATTCATGTAACCAAGTGTTTTTAAATGCTTTATAATGCTCACATGAGGTATATGGAGAATCTCCGTGATGTCACACTTTGTGTAACATGGATTATTCTTTATTAAAGTCTCGATTTGTTCATTATCGCTTACTGTAGACCTGCTGAAACGTTTATGATCTTCCCGGCCAAGATTTTCTGTTTTTTAAACCTGGCAAACCACTTGCAAACAACACTTTCAGCTATGACACCATCTCCATAAACAGTATACATCTTCTTTGCTGTTTGTGCAGCGTTTTTGCCTTTTCAGAAATCCAGGCTTGTAAAAAGCACCATTCAAGCATGGTCAATGCCAGTGCCGGCTGACTGGTCCTGTGCTGGTGGCACGTAAAAAGCACCATTCAAGCGTGGTCGTTACCAGTACCGCCTGACTGGCCCTCGTGCCGGTGGCACGTAAAAACCCCCCACTGCACTCGGAGTGGTTGGCGTTAGGAAGGGCATCCGGCTATAGAAACTTTGCCAGATCGGATTGGAACCTGGTACAGCCTTCTGGCTTGCCAGTCCCCAGTCAAACCGTCCAACCCATGCCAGCATGGAAAGTGGACATTAAACGACGACGATGATGATGACGATGACAAGAGCATTAAATGACGAAAATGCTTTTCACTTTCCCTCATTTTCAATTTTACCATAAGAACAGTAGAAGTAAATAATCTACACAAAATTCAAATAGATCTGTTGAGATCTCCTCTTTCAGAATATATATATATATATATAAAAATCCAAGGCTCTGAAAGATTTCAGAACATTTATAAAGAGACAGTCTTACAGCTGTTTCTGGGATATTTTATATATCCCTTCATCAGAGACGGTGCGAGAGAATGGTTAAGCAATAGTTATTCTAGAGAAGATATGAAATAGAGAGTGAAGGAATGAAAGTAGACATGAGATATGCAGGGATATTGTATCTGCAGTCCCACTGTTTAAGCAGAATGGTATGCATATAAGTTACATGTATACCATATATATATATGTCATTTTCTTGTCACATGATAAAACAGATCATGTGATTAAACATCACCAATTGAAAAACACTGTGAACTTTTTTTACCAACCCAATATTTTTCATTTAATGTCTTGGGTAGAGATCTCTCCTCTATCTATGTCGACCCAATATTGTTACCATATAACTTATTTCTTTCTTTTCCTTTTTTTTTTTAACTTACTAATAAGATTCTACATGTTAACAGTTACTAGTTGAGGGAGGTGGGCTTTATGTTGTGGATATCTGTTCTAGGACTTGTTATATATATTGGTCTGTGTTTGATGTTGTCAATATCAACATTCAGCAGTGTTCAGATAAGTAGATCTTTACAAGGTGAAAATATTTTGTGGGATATTATGTTAGAAAGTGGTAGTAAATCTTTTCATTTTCTTCTACTTTAGAATATTAAAGCAACAAACAAATATTAGTACAATTTACAGTTGTAAATATTGTTTTACAGCAGTCAACAGCTGATCGTGAAGAATCTCAAAAGAAAACTGACTACCAATTATTTTTTGAATTGTCAATTATTGACCACAAAATCCTACATGAGTTTGTGAATGGCCATGCCAACTTTGATGATGTTGTAGATGTATTGTCACATATGGTCAAAGATATTACACCTTTTAATAGTACTTATGGTGAATCAACTTACATTAGAGGATATTTTGTGGACTCAATTGAAATGGTATGTATATTTTCAGACCCTTCCAGATGTTTTATGCTATAAACATTTTCTTTTTCATTATTGAGTACAAACAGAAACTGAAAGATTACCTATTAGAAGAATGGATGAAAATAAACAACAGTGGTTTATTATTATGATAGTTGGATAGCAGGACTTGTGTATTATGTGAATAATAAAAAAGAAAGGAGTTCCATTGCCCACAATGATTTTTGTAATTAGTTAATAATAGCGAAAGAGCAGCATCCATGGCCTTCTTCATGACTTTTGTGAGTAACGGGAGAAAGGGTGCAAGCTACTCTCAGACCTGAGATGAACCTAAATGACTGCAGCAAAGGGGACTCTGCTAAAACCACCCATGGTCCAGGTGGTGGTGTTAAACTGAGCTATCAATTAAGTCTACCAGCTGCTAGGAAGAAGAAAGGTCCCTTTGGCAGGGTTCTACACAGTTTCTGTCTATTAAATTTGACTTTGTGAAGTTGAAGCAATAGTTGAAGATACTCACCTAATGTACAGTGCAGTGGGACTGAACTTGAAATCACATAGTTGTGAAACAAACTTAACCACACAGTCATGCCTGCACATGTAAGGAGTTGGGGTATTGACAGAACACATGGAAGAACAGAAGAGAATTCAACAAGCCGGAATGATTAGAATGAAGGATTGTATGTAATGTATTGTAAGGGGCTTAGAGACAAGAATATAGTAGATGTACAAAGTGGTATCAAAAAGTACCTGGACTAGTTTTGTTTAATAAAAAAATAACTTATTTACCTAAGTTTTAACATTATCTCCTTCAAAATAGTCACCTTGCACACCAATACACCAGTCCCAGTATTTCTGCCTCTTTTGGAATCCGGCCTGGACGTCGTTTTCCATAGCGAGTTGAGGTACTTCTGCAATTCACTCTGGATGTCAACAATGGTGTTAAAACAGCTCCTTTAAGCTGCATTTTCATCTTGAAGAAGAGATGGAAGTCTGCAGGTGTTAAATCTGGCAAATAGGGTGGGTGTGAAAGTGATACCGTATTGTCTTTGGCTATAAATTCACGAGTGGGGAGAGCTTGGTGACAGATAATGCATTGTCATCATGAAGAATCTAATTCTTCACACTCCACAGATCCAGTTGCTTTCACCAAATGTCCTTCAAACACTTCAAAATGTCATTGATTGTCCCCTGACGATGCTCATGCACAAGCTGATGAATTTTCTCCACATTTCTGTGGGTGATGCTTGTGGTAGGTCTTTCACTCGAAACATTGTGTATGACCCATTGCTTCATTGCTGTAAGTTTGCTGAAGCGTGCTCAATGTTTTTGTAGCAGACTTACAGGATCACAAAAACACAAATTTCACAACTTGCAATGTAAACACAACAATGTCACTTGGCACACTGTCTCATGAAAGTCATTGCTAGTTCTCACTGCACATGTACTACAGAACTAGTCCAGGAAACTTTTGAGGAGAGATATAACCTACATGGTTCAATGAAGAGAGGTATGACTAGCATGATTCAATGAGGTTTCATCATCATCATCGTTTAACGTCCACTTTCCATGCTAGCATGGGTTGGACGATTTGACTGAGGACTGGTGAAACCGGATGGCAACACCAGCCTCCAATCTGATATGGCAGAGTTTCTACAGCTGGATGCCCTTCCTAACGCCAACCACTCAGAGAGTGTAGTGGGTGCTTTTACGTGTCACCCGCACAAAGGCCAGTCAGGCAGTACTGGCAGGATTTAGTGAGAACAGATGTAACCAACATGATCCAGTATGGAGAAGTGCAACCAACATGGTCTAGTGAGGACAAATGTGACCAGCATGATTCAGTAAGGACAGGTGTGACAATATAGCTCACTGAGGACTGGTGTGATAGTATGAGTCATTAAGGACAGGTGTGACAGTATGGCTTGCTAAGGTCAGGTGCAACAATATGGCTCACTGGGGACAAGTGTGACTGGCTTGGCTCAGAAAAGTGAAGGTTTAAGTCATTTTCTTCATCTTGAGATGTTGATTTCTTCTCTTAGCTCTATGTTGTAAAGTTGTGTGTTATCTCTGCCTAGTGGGTTTATTTATACAAAGCTCAGCCTTGATTAAACAAATGATGAAAAGCATTCCATGTCATTTTATATAAAGGATTACATTGTTCAGTGTAATGGTTGCTAAGCCTTGCTGGTAAAGCAACCATATATAGGATCCTGTAGGAGATAATTACACGTTAATTACAGGACATACATTGGGGCTTGGTTTAGAAGCAGGAATAATATTAGATCGTCTAAAGCAGGGGTTTTCAAACTGTGGTCCCCGGACCACAGGGGGTCCGCAAGGACAAAACAGGGGGTCCGTGGACAGCAAATACTTTTTATGGGCAATTTGATTTTATATATGTTTTTTAATCGAAATCTTTTAATTGACAATAAACTTATTTGTTAAATACTGTTAAATAAATAGATGTAAAAATATATGTTAATTTAAGCAAATATTTATGTGTAAATTTCATAAGCGTTTATAAGGGTAAAGCCTGAAATATAAAGGGGTCCGCAAGTCAAAAAGTTTGAAAACCCCCTGGTCTAAAGCACAACATGAAAGAAAGAAAACCTTCAGTTGTCCTTATTAATGAAGAAAGATTTATTTCCCTTTGTTGTGATACACACGTCAGAAGTGTGACAGTGTAGAACAACAAGACACCAACAACATGAAACAAGCAGAGGAGGGAGCCTCTACATAGTCACTTGAGTTGCTGGCAATAACAATCAAATCTCCCTCAAATCA
>NC_068989.1:18761215-18768382 GCF_001194135.2 Octopus bimaculoides
TTTCCTGTTTATCGTTTTTGCAGAGAGACATACGAACAAGACGATTTACGTCGTGGTTTTTAAAAAAATCACGATTTTAATACCGTTTCAGGTATCAGATATTTATCACTAACAGCTAAGCCCGGTTTCACCCGGTCAGAGAACGACGCGAAGGGAGAAACGAAGATATAAAAAAGAGGAAGAAGTGGAGGAGATATGATGTTGCTGTGGGCTGGAAGTTAAACATTTATTTTGACTAAAACACAACCGGGACCATGTGTAAAATTTGAATGAAATTGGTTGTGTAGTTCTGGAGTTTTAGGGATTCACACAGACATACATTCTCAATTTTATATATATATATAGATTATCATTTACTGTTCATTGATATATGTATGTATAAATATATATATATATATATCATCATCATCGTTTAACGTCTGCTTTCCATGCTAGCATGGGTTGGACGATTTGACTGAGGACTGGTGAAACCAGATGGCTCCACCAGGCTCCAGTCTGATTTGGCAGAGTTTCTACAGCTGGATGCCCTTCCTAACGCCAACCACTCACATATTTTTTTTTTTTTGCAGTGTTTTTTAGTTGCTGTAGGTGTGATAGTGGTCACCACTTTCCTGTTTAACCTGTTTACAATGAAAAGGATCTTCAAACTTATAACAGTGACGTTTTTTATCAATATTATGTGGAATTGGTTCTATCTGTATGAGGTAATATATTTCATGTAAACTATTCTATTGCATGTGTGTGTGTGGGTGATGGCTGTATGTGAATGTGTGTGTTTGGAAATGTGAATATCTGTGAACATACATGTTTTCTGCAAGTGCATGTTATAAATTAATGGTGTATGTATCTTTGTCCAGTGATTTACATGTACCTTGTCTCTTTTGCATCATTATTTCTTCTCACTTATTATTATTATTATTATTATTATCATTATTATTATTATTATTATCATTATTATTATTATTGTTCAGTACTTTTATTTTTATATCGTGCTTTCACTTCACTACCGTGCGCAGCTCTGTGTGCCTTGGGTATGTGCTGTGATTTGCTGTGATGCTCTTATGGTTACTGTATTGAAAGTGTTTTGCGTAGAATGTGTGCAGTGCCCAGTAGTGCAATTTTCTGTATGTTATATATATTTGTAAGTCCTGGTGTTTTTGTTATGTATTTGTCTGAATATTTTTTTTATTATACCTAAGGCACCTACTATGATAGGAATTGTTTCTGTTTTTAGATTCCACATTCGAGTTACCTCTATTTCCAGGTCTTTGTATTTTGAAAGTTTTGATTATTATCATTATTATTATTATTATTATTATTATTATTATTTATAAAGTTAGATGATTTTCCCTAGTTTATGATTTAATCGTTCTTCATGGTGGGAATAATGAAGTTCTCATATTCACACAAAATCGTAATTGGGAATTTCTACTATGCACCTCTATATAGTTATTGAGTAAATCAACAGAGTGGCTATTGAGAAAACTCAACAGGAAGACCCTGTTAAGTCAAGCATCCAGTCAATTTGACACTCTGTATTTAGATTATACCTTTTCTGTTGCTACGGTTGTTGCAGTTGTTTAGCTCCAGGCCAATTCTGAGATTTAGCACACTTATTTCAAAGGCATTCCAGCCATGGCCAATCCAGTTTATTTTTATTTTTCAGACAGTGTATCTATTTGTTAAGATATTAGATGTGATTTGAGAGATATTTGGCTGTTATTTCTAATTGATCAAGTGACCACAGACTCTCTCATTGGCTGGTGCCTAGTTTGTCAACATGGTATTTATTTTGTCATTCATAAATAAAGAAAACTATAAGCTGAATCTCACAGAATTTGAACTCCCAAATCATAACTCCAAACTTTCTAGCAGCAAATATCAATTCTGGCATGCTTATCTCTATGGAAAATCTCAACCAAGCAGTAATCTGTAATATCTTAAATTTAACAAACCCATCTAATGATAATCAAAAAATTAATTTTACAATTCTTTACTATTAACAATTGCTATTTTTAATTGACATTTATACCTGTATTTTCAGGAGGAAAAAGCAAAAACTTATCATGCTTTGCAACAAGGACCTCCTAAAGGCTGTGTAATGATGGACAAGTCTTTTAGAACACTGCTTGCAGAATGGTTTTCAGTTAAAAAAGATGACTGTCTTGCATATCTAGTTTATGTTGATATAAATCCATTTTTCAGAGTGCGCCCTTACGAGGTATGTATAATATTTCATAGTCTTTGGGTGGGTTGAATTTTTTTCTTGAGAATATCTTTTATTTTTACTTGTTTCAATCATTAGACTATGGCCATACTGGTGCACCGCTTTGAAGTTTTAGTCAAATGAATCAACCCCAGTGCTTTTTTTTAAAACCTGGTATTTATTCTATTAATCACTTTTGCCAAACCACTAAACATGGGAATGTAAACACACCAACACCAGTTATCAAGCAGTGGTTGAGAACAAACACAGACACAAGATACATACATGCACACATACACACACGACGAGCTTCCTTCATTTTTTGTCTATCAAAACACTCACAAGACTTTGGTCAGCCCAAAGCTATAGTAGAAGATGCTTGCCCAAAGTGCCATGCAGTGAGACTGAACCCGAAACCATATGGTTGAGAAGCAAGCCATGCCTGTGTCTAAATTCACCTCCTTCATAGCTAGTTAATTCTGACTTTCATCTTATGGCTCTAGTTGTAACCAATAAATTGTTTAGAATATACAAACCCACACATCTTGATTCACTAGACATCCTATGATTAATGAATGTTTGGCTAGTAAATTTTGTTGCAGTTCATCATTCATCATTCACTCAGTATTGTAACATTAACCATTTCAAATTTCTTGACAGCATACTATCATTCTATTTAGTATTTGAAATGTGTGGGCCCCAACAGAAAGCTTATATAAGGAAATTTGGATGTTTCATCGAGTGATTATATAAAAACATCCATGCTCCATTTTTTTATTACTACCCACTTTTCTGTCTCTCAAATATGTAAATATGCATCATATTTTTATGTCTCAATTTGCATGTCAAAGAGGCTATACTTTAAATATTACTTAAGATATTAATTTTTTTGTCAATTTTCTACCAATTAAATGCACTATCCAGCTTAACTGACATCCTAATTGGCCCCACCCTGTAGTGTATATCCAGTCCCCAATGAGCCAATTTCTATATAGAAACTCAATCTGCTACAAATAACAGCCAAATTTTCCCCAAATCACACCACCACTTCAAAGAAAGAAGGATTATGTAGTCTTAGATAAATAAATAAGATTGTATGATCAGTGTAAGTCTTCATGATAAAGGCTGACTTTGGTCTGAACAACAACCCAAGACCCATTTCCATCTTTAGCCCATAAAGCTGCTGGGATTTTCACTTACATAGCATGGACTGCTGAGAACATTTTATGAAAATGACACTACCATGCACACATGAAAAACAAAAAATAGTTAAAATATCTTCTTACTATATATTGGTGGCAAGTTTTACATCATCTGAAAAGTCATTAGTTGAACTAATACATTTCAACAAATGCCCATAAATTAAATGCATCCATCTGGGTCACAATTATGGCCCGTCATGCTTTATGTGTTAATAACCATGTCACAAAGTGCAGATCAGAGAATATATGCAATGACTAATGTTTGTTCACATCCAATATGATAATAGAATATCAAAGAACTGCAGCATTGAAGAAACAGTTACAATGTATTGAGATTGCAGAAATCTAATCTTATAATGTTTGTAGGTGCTTAAATCATTTAATATCATGATAATAATAATAAATGCCAGTGGCTCTCATGGCTTCTGAACATAACTGACTGGAGCTGTTATCATGTACATTGTTTTGTTAAAAAAGATGGGCTACAGCAAATATTTTGTTCAATACCACAGATTTGCGTGTCAGTGTTTGACCTTAACCAGCTGACCACGTCCCTTAGTGGCTGACGATATGTGCATCTCTGATCACAAGCAGAAGTAGTGGGGGAGCATCATAGCTATGTATTGAGAGGAATTTTGGGGGGTTTGGATAATTCACCTCTGGAAACATGGGTGTTTTGTTCAACATCCTTAAACAACCCTTATTCAGGGTCTTTTGAGCAGGATGGGCTACTCAACCTGAAGAAAATTCTAACTGGACCCCACTTGCAAAGGTCCTGTGCTGTTTATCTTGATATGAGATCACCATGTCGCACACATATGGTTGTGATGCATGTGCCTGGTGTACCCTTATCAGACGGGTAGTCATGATGGGTTTACTGGGCTTCATATATTTTACCTCAGTGTCACTTTGATGGCATGCACTGCTCTCTCACTCAATAATAATAATATAACACAAGAGTTAAAAGAAATTTAATCTTATTTTTGTATGTTTTTTTTTTTTTTTCAGGCTCTAAGCATTAGTTTGACCAATATTATATTCAGACCACTGCAGTACATTGGACAGCATATTAGCACCTTCATCCGTGATATATGTGCACCTCTACCACTCTACATGCAGCCAATTATAATATTGCTGATGTTCTTTTCGATGCTGGTTTCACTGATGATCCTAAGTGGTTACTCTTTTTCTACCTTCTTTTTCTCTATCAGTAAAAGGAACAACAACGACAGCAACCAGGCTGTTCTCAACAAACTTGTACAAAAATTGGAGTTCTTAGTATGTGTTTTTTTCACTTTTACTAATATTTTAATGAACCTCTTTGTTTTCTTTCTGTTCAGTTTTTGTAGCAACTCTGAGTATATTACACATATACATACACTTTGATGATTATATACATAACACATACAAGCACAAGTTCATCACCAGCACCATTATCACACGAACCATTATTGTCATCAACACTTCGTCATCATTGCTAAAGCAACTAAGACACCTCACATCAGTAAAACCCCAAAATGGAGGCATAACAAACTTGTCTCCTTCAAAAGCACCGACAATCATTGATGTCATCATCATCATCATCATTTAACATCCACTTTCCATGCTAGCATTGTCGGACGATTTGACTGAGGACTGGTGGACCAGGTGGCTACACCAGGCTCCAATCTGATTTGACAGAGTTTCTACAGCTGGATGCCCTTCCTAACGCCAACCACTCCGAGAACGTAGTGGGTGCTTTTTACATGCCACCGGCACGAGGGCCAGTCAGGTGGTACTAGCATCAACCACACTCAAATGTTTTTTTTTTTATGTGCCACGGGCACAGGAGCCAGTCAAGCAGCACTGGCAACGATGGTGCTTTTAACATGCCACTGGCACAGGTGCCAATCAGGTAGTAATGTCATCAGTCATGACAACGATTTCACTTACCTCAAGCACAGTTTATTGGCCAATGATTGAAGGGTACTCTTAAATGGGCTGGTTATGCTGCACTGGCATAGACCACAGTTATTCTCACTTGGCTTGCCTAGTCTTCTCAAGCAAATTATATATATGTAGTGAAACTACCTCCCACCATTAGATACAAACTACTATCGCCATTACATACAATCTTCTCATTTAAATATAAATAAATGCGAGCGTTTTAGAGAACCCATTCCTTGTCCATCACGTGACTGATCATTATTCGAATCGGCAACTTCTTCGAACCGTTCCCGCCAGAACGCAAACTGACCATGCTAGCATTGCCGATTCGAATAATGGTCATCTATGTTATCGTCGTATAACATATCATATACATCACCTTTGATATATATATTTGTATGTTCGACCGTGTGACGCGTTTAAATAAAAGGAGTCCTCTGTTTTTCCATTCGTCACCATATCCCCTTTTATGAGTTCGCACGGTCGTCCCTTACATATATAATATATGTTTATTTTTAAAAAAACAGAAATCACCATCTGATTGATTAGTAAACCTTCACTGACCAACATACTCTGTCCACAGTCCACCAATGCACTGTCTCCTCTCCTTGTCACTTACAACATATTATCACTGGTCCATTAAACATTATCTCTTCTCTCTATCACTTGTAAAATTTCTGTCCATGGTTCTTGTTTCTCTGAACTACCAAACTATGTACTTACCTGATCACCAATCTAACCCATTTTACCTGTCTTTTCTGCTCTCTTTACTTTTTTTCACACTCCAATTTTTATACCAGTTAAATCTTTCTTCCCTGGAATAGCTGTCCTTGGAACTTCCACTCCTTTCCACATTTTCCTTAACCTTTTAGTGTTTAAACCAACTATATTTGGCCCAAATATTTTCAAACTGGCTAGATCCAGCCTGTCATATGTCCTCTGCAATATCAATCTAAAAATAAGCAATTACTTCATAAAAATCTTGAAATTACAAGATCATCATCCTTATCATCATTTGTACATCCATTTTCCATGCTGGCATGGGTTAGATGGTTTGACTGGAACTGATAAGCTAGAGAGCTGCACCAGGCTCCAGTCCATTTTGGCTTGGTTTCTACAGCTGGATGCCCTTCTCACTTTACTGACAGCATCTCTGTACATGGCTTGTACAGCTATCACAAGACACTCATCTATCACTAGCCCCCTTAGAGCCCATCATATCACACAGCAGGCTAGTCTATCGGAGGCTTTCTCTAGATCAATGAATGCCAGATATAATGGTTTATTCTTAGCTAAGTTGCAGTTGCCTGACTAAGAAAATAGCATCAGTAGTGCCTCTCCCCAGGACGAAGCCTGACTGCATTTTGTCTAACCTAATTTCACCCCTAATTAATTAGATTATAACTCTCCATAATTTTCATCACCTGGCCCAAGAGTTTGATGCCTCTATGATTGCTTCTAAGGCATCTCCCCTTCCCTTGTAGCAGCTAACAATTATGCTGCTACACCAGTCATTGAGTATTACACCTTCCTGGACTATGTGGTTTGGAAACAGGTAAAGGCTTGCTTCAGGAAGCGTATCTAGCTGAAGAAATTCTAGCGCAACAAATCTTACCTGACCCATGCAAGTATGAGAAAATAGGCATTAAAAATGATGATGATGACTATTGCACAAAAGGTTACGATACATCATCATCATCATTGTCGTTTAACCTCCGCTTTCCATGCTAGCATGGGTTGGACAATTTGACTGAGGACTGGTGAAACCGGATGGCAACACCAGCCTCCAATCTGATTTGGCAGAGTTTCTACAGCTGGATGCCCTTCCTAACG
>NC_068989.1:18768392-18774412 GCF_001194135.2 Octopus bimaculoides
TGATTTGGCAGAGTTTCTACAGCTGGATGCCCTTCCTAACGCCAACCACTCAGAGAGTGTAGTGGGTGCTTTTACGTGTCACCCGCATGAAGGCCAGTCAGGCGATATCATCTCATCCACTTCTATCAACCTACAAGAAACAGTAAGCATCTAAAAGTTGTTTTTGTTTTTTTTAATACTTTGATATGTAGCATTTACCATTCAGTTTCTGCACTTTTCCAGTCTAATGTTACTCAACTGATATTTTCCAAATAACTCTGCACTACTGGCTTAAGATTATTCTTAATTTTTCTGATATACTTCTTCCAGGATAATTGTTTCTTTGCTTATTTGTTGATATACATATATATGCAAATATATATCTACATACACATGTATTTTCAGGAAGATAGGCAACCAACTAAAGATCAAATCGAAGATGTTGCATCATTATTAAAGAAGTACATAAAGACCAATGAAGACATAAAATCTTTGGACTACAAAAGTAATGACTCGGCCACAATGGCTAGTGGTGATGCTTAATCTTATGGCTACATAAGGATCCTAATTTAATATCATCCTACTAATAATGAAATAACAGCAAAGCCTGGACAATATGTACTAACATTGAAATATTCTGTAAAGTGTCTGATTGAGAAAATATGTAATAAGAATGCAAATGCAAGCTCTAAGAAGGACCATGAAACAGAAAAAGCTCAAACGGACAAAAGCATTAGAGTACCACCAAGAATGGTCACTGTTGATTTAGTGCTTGAGCAAGAATACTCATGACTTCATTATGTTAACAGAATATGTTCTCAAAATGCATAACATCTGCACTGATGATACTCAGCACTGTCCAGACCCATTATCTAATATCAGCTAGGGTTGGAAGTAAACTGTGCACTACTTTCAAAAATAATCTCAACCTGTCTGACTATAATAACTTCCTTTACTCAGCTGTCTCCCATATTTTCTGTGTACATTGGCTAGCTAAACCCATGATGAATTGTTTTGGTCACAATACTTCACCTGCCTTTGCTACTCTGACTGGATATCCATTTGTTCTGTGTCCTTAACTTCACCTATAAGTTCTGCACCAACTTGTCATTGATTTCATTTCTAGGGTGATTTCAGCAGCCTTTCTCATACTCTTTTTCCTTCCGGCCAACACTATTAGCTGGACAATAGGATTCATCAGTTCTCTTTATATTATGTGGCAGCAGGCTTTTACTACTTAAAACTTCTCCAACAATATAACTGGACAACAGAGTGCTTGGATAAAGAAAGGTAAATTAATTATTCTATAAAAAAAAAACACATCACTTTTGATATGTGACAATTAGTTACACATTACAACCTCTGACTCTAGATGTGCTGCCTCCTTTCCCTGCCTTTTTGATAACTACACCAGTGGTCTCTGTTCCTTGGAGTTAGCTATTATTGTACGACTTTCTCCTTTCAGATACTCCCAACTCATTCATCTCACCTCCTATCAACACAGTACATCCAGTACATTAGTCTTCTGGAATTCTCTCTTCACACATTTTGCTCTAACTGTCTACTTACATCTATTGAAGAAGTACATTAACTACATCAATCTTTACAGTCTCAGAAAGCTTGTAACGGTCAGAAGCAAAATCCTTCCTCCAGATCAATATAATAACAAGAAAAGAAAACCCATTGGTTGGGTGTGATATTTCATCCACTGTTTGGGTACCTGTTTCATGTATATACCTGAATAGTTTGAAAAGTTGTAAATAATCTAGAACATGAAAAAACTACACCTTGTTGGTGCTGTGGAGAACATTTGTTCTCAGCCACCAAGACAACTACTCCCAATTTTGGTTGCCACATAGCATCAAACTACCAGTGGAGCTCAAAACAATTGAGTGCTGTTACACCAAGAAGATTGTCTCTGTGCAACAGATAAGCCACTGGGAGAGTCTGAAAGAAGTGAGGCTCTACTCCATAGAGCAAAGGTGCAAAAGATATGCAGTGGTGTCATTGTACCCCAGAGCAACTTATGGATACATAAGAGGTGTAATGAACTTGAAGGAAGGTTAACAGAGAAAGTAGTATTTGTGTGTGGTATGTGTGCCAAGTACAATAAACACTAAGAATATACACGAAATAGATTTCCTCAAATGTCCAAGAGAATCCTTGGAGGTAGTAGACCGTTTTTGTTACCTGGATGACCAAATTAGCAGCAATGGGGGTTGCTCTGAAAGTGTAGTTTCTAGAATAAGAACCAGCTGAGCAAAGTTCAGATATTTGTCCTCATCTTGTCTGTTGTTAACACAACGTTTCAGTTGATATACCCTCCAGCCTTCATCAGGTGTCTTGGGGAAATTTCGAACCCGTAAATAATGTACATAATTCCTCATCTCTTAAATATAGAACTGTTATTACCTTTGTTGGTAACAAAGTGCTTGTCTCTCAGAGTGAAAGGCAGACTGTTTGATGCCTGTGTACAGACAATTATGCTACATAGCAGCAAAATATGGGCTGTGACTGCAGAAGACATACAAAGGCTTAAAAGAAATGAAGTCAGCATGCTCTGCTTGATGTGCAATGTCAGTGTACATGTAAAACAAAGCGTGAATGTTTTGAGAGAAAAATTGGCTATAAGAAGCATCAGTTGAGCACTGGAGTTGATGTAATCGACTTTCTTCCTCCACCAAAATTTCAGGCCTTGTGCCTATAGTGGAAAGGGTAGTTAGTATCTGGTTGAGAAAATGTCAATGAGAATGCAGAGACAACCTGTGAGAAGGAACCTGAAGATGAAAAAAACTCAAATTTTCAAAAATATCAGAATAGTATCAAAAATCTCAATTATCATAGAAACCTATAAATACCAACACAACCTTATTACTGAAGTGATTTAATGTTTTTTTTTTGTTTTTTTTTGTTTTGTTTTGGATTTGGGGATGGTTCACAATAAAATTGTAACAATTCAATTTATAAAGAGTATAAATTTTTGATATGGATATTTTTGAATAAAAATAAACTCCATAAATCATCATCATCGTCATTATCATTTAACATCTGCTCTCTACGCTGGCATGGGTTAGACAGTTTGACTGGAGCTGATGAGCTGGAGAGCTGTACCAGGTTCCAGTCTGGTTTGGCATGGTTTCTACAGCTGGATGCCCTTTCTAATACCAACCACTCTGAGAGTGTAAGGGGTGCTTTGTGGTCACTAGACCTGCTAGAAATTGCAATGAAATGTCCATCAATCACACATCATACTTTCTTTTAAGAAAGAATACATTTGATATGCTAAATCTGAAAGAAAAGAGTAGATGACTGAAAAAACTTAGCTTCATAAGTCTGCAGTGTCAAACTAACCTAAGTCTAAGCAACAGTGACAGCAGTCATTTGTGTATGTAATTAGCTGTTTAGGATTATGGAGTTTTCCAAGGTCAGTTTAATGTAAGCCTACTACTATTCACCTCTAACAGTTCTGTATAACTCTGACAGTTGAAATAAAAACAACTCATTTTAAATGGGGCTAGTGTACTCTTCCCATACCTACTCTGCTGGTACAAGGGCTGAATCATTTGCCACCAGTTAGTCTCATCACCTTAATGTTGGATTAAGGCCAACTGATGCCCTAAGCAAAGCCCAACAGTGGTTTCCTCTTAGCTTTTTATTGCCTAACTGACAACACATTGATTTAAGATGTTAGTGCTAAATATGATTTAATAGATTAAAAATTGATTTTTCTTCCAGGCTTGATCACACAGCTGTATTGAATATAGCCGTTTGATTAACCATTAAATATCAGTAATCAATATAAACAAATTATTGGCACGTGAAAAGACATTCGAGCGAGGTGGTTGCCAGTGCCGCTGGACTGGCTCCTGTGCAGGTGGCATGTAAAATACACCATTTTGAGCGTGGCCGTTGCCAGTACCACCTGACTGGCCTTCGTGCCGGTGGCACGTAAAAGCACCCACTACACTCTCGGAGTGGTTGGCATTAGAAAGGGCATCCAGCTGTAGAAACTCTGCCAAATCAGATTGGAGCCTGGTGTAGCCATCTGGTTCACCAGTCCTCAGTCAAATCGTCCAACCCATGCTAGCATGGAAAGCGGACATTAAACGATGATGATGATGAATTAGAGCAACAGCAAAAAATGTTAATTTTCGTCATCATCATTTTATTCTTGTTTTCTTTGCTGACAAGATTGCAAAGGTCTGCACAGTTGGAATCAGTGCGTATTCAGTGGGTACTGCTTGTCGAGACAGGTTTGAGGGTATCTTGTTTGGATCTCACTTTTGGCTTGGTTTCTACAACTGGATGTATTTCTAA
Source organism: Octopus bimaculoides (assembly GCF_001194135.2). Taxonomy (NCBI): domain Eukaryota; kingdom Metazoa; phylum Mollusca; class Cephalopoda; order Octopoda; family Octopodidae; genus Octopus; species Octopus bimaculoides. Next base: position 18,772,689 of record NC_068989.1, read on the forward strand.
TGCTGTTTACATTTTCATGACACCAGTACCCTAGAAGCAACCATGTCCTCAACATGAGTAAACTAGCTATCAGTTATGATGACGAGGGTTCCAGTTGATCTGATCACTGAAATAGCCTGCTCGTGAAATTAATGTGCAAGTAGCTGAGCTCTCCACAGACACATGTACCCCTAACGTAGTTCACAGAGAGATTCAGTGTGATACAGAATGTGACATGGTTGGCCCTTTGAATTACAGGCACTACTAATTTTTGCTAGCTGAGTGCACTGGAGCAAGGTGGAATAAAGTGTCTTGCTGAAGGACACAGCACACTGCCAGGAATTGAACTCAGAATTTTATGATCATGAGCCAATTAATCTAACTACTAAGCCACACACCTTCATCAATGTGAATAAAAGAACGTCACAAACCCCACATCTCTGCTTGCTTGTCAGCTTCTTTATCAAGTGTAAATCATGAATGATTGAGGCACTGAAATAAGTGACAAGTGGGATGTGTGTGATAGGAGTTCTCAGCATTCTGAAATTGGCCTTGACAAAGTATTGAAGGCCGATCTCAAAACACTGAGCCTTATGATGGTGATGACAAGGGACTGAGATATCTGGCACACTGTTGTACTGAAGAAGACCTATGCACCACAACAGAATTGATACCGGTGCTGATGCCACTTAAAAAGCATCCAGTACACTCTGTGGAATGGTTGGTATTAGAAAGGGCATCCTGCTGTAAAAACCATGCCAGAACAAACAATGGAGCTTGATGCGGCTCCTGGCCTTACCAGCTCCAGTCAAACCATCCGACCCATACCAGCATGGAAAACAGATGTTAAATGATGAGGTATGTATTGTCAAGGCAATGTGATTGAGATAGCAGGACAATGACAGAAATTTGTGTGACCCAGAGTATGTAGGGGGAAAACAGCAAGAGTATAATGAAAGAGTGATTACAGGCTGTAGAGGAGAGAGGGCATACTGGATACAAGTGCTGCAACCAATTCACAAGCTTCAAGGTGAGCCAGAGAGGTCAAGTGATAATGGTGGAGGCAGAGAGAATGAAAGTTAAACGAGATCCTGTATCAGTGAAGAGCGGGAAAGAGCATCGGGTAAATAGAGAGATAGAGTATAGCGGTATCTTTAGTTACACTGGATGCGTAGCACAGTAATATTGAAAAAAAAGGGAAAGAGTGATTGAGAGATGAGTAACAGATATGGGTGGAAGAGTGCTGTGTATGACCAACAGAAGATGGAAGAATAAAGGTTTGGGTGGGGAAAGCAAGTGAAATAAAGGCATCAGTAAAAGAGACATGGGCGACAGTGATATGAGCTATAGACAAATGAGTAATCAGGATGTGTGGTGCGAGTAACATCAGATAAGTGTCAAGCCATAGATGGACAAGAAGCTATCAAAGAGACAAGTGACGCCGACTTGACCGCTGATACATATATATATATATAAAGGGCATTACTACAGAATAATGCCACACACTAGACTTCCCAAATAAACACATTTTAGTACCGAATGCGAGGAAAACAACTTTTGAAAGAGACCAACATTTAAAAAAAAATAAACTCAACTATATATCGACCGATTTCACGAATAAGTATATTCTTGGGAATAGAAATTTCCCTTACAAATTTTTTTGCACACTAGCTTCCTGATAAAATTCTTGTAAAAGATTTTATCCTTTTTTGATTTTATATATATATATATATATATATAGGAGT
>NC_068989.1:18774426-18782773 GCF_001194135.2 Octopus bimaculoides
TGGCTGTGTGGTAAGTAGCTTGCTTACCAACCACATGGTCCCGGGTTCAGTCCCACTGCGTGGCATCTTGGGCAAGTGTCTTCTACTATAGCCTCGGGCCGACCAATGCCTTGTGAGTGGATTTGGTAGACGGAAACTGAAAGAAGCCTGTCGTATATATGTATACATATATATATATGTATGTGTGTATGTGTTTGTATGTCTGTGTTTGTCCCCTCAACATCGCTTGACAACCGATGCTGGTGTGTTTATGTCCCCGTAACTTAGCGGTTCGGCAAAAGAGACCGAAAGAATAAGTACTAGGCTTCCAAAGAATAAGTCCTGGGGTCGATTTGCTCGACTAAAGGCGGTGTTCCAGCATGGCCACAGTCAAAAGACTGAAACAAGTAAAAGAGTAAAAGAGTAAAAGAATATATATATATATACACACATACATACATGCATACACACACACACACACATACACATCTACTTTCAAGTTGGCATCACTGACCTCTTTAATGGCCTTACTTTGCAGTTACGTCACATCTTTATACAGCTGTCCCCCTCCATATGTTTTACATAGCCATACCAATGAAGCTTTCTCTTCTGTTATTTAAAACTCTGTGGTGTGTATCTATCCTTCTGTTGATGCTCAAAACATAGACTTATACTGTTTAATGGTTGATCTAAGCCTGCCTCATCTGCACCAGTATCATCATTTTATGCCTGCTTTCCATGTGGGCATGGATTGGATGTGTTGTCACAGTTTGAGTCCTTATGTGGAATTATTGCCCTCCAAATATCCCTGAACAAACCAAACCAAAAACCCTTCACCTCTTTCTTACTGTCAGACATGGCCAGGCTATCGCCCTTACTGATAGAAATGATAATAAGCAAGCATTTTGAATTTATCTCCCTCCACAGTAACCACCTGCACAGCTTTCATGAAGCCAAATTTATGGAAGAACAGGACCAGCATGTTACTAGTGGTCCTGGTCTCTTGAGATCTTCAGAAAGAGAGAGCAATAGTTATTGCACTTAACTTCAGCAAAAACCTTTTCTCTATGGTAGAAGGTCCTACAGTCTTTCATCCCCTCAGTAGGAAATTCCCTGTCAGTATGTTGTGCTACCCTCCACCAAGGTCCAATCGATTCACTTCTCTATATATTATATTCCCCTCCTACCCAAGCTTCACTCTGACTATTTACCCTCTCCTTCATTCTCATAATCTCAACCTTCTGGTAATTTATCCCTATTCAGCATTAAGAAGGACATCTAGCCATAAAAACCATGCCAAAACAGGCCTCACCAGTGTTGACGCCATGTAAAAACCACCCAGTTCACTCTGTAAAGTGGTCGGTATTAGGAAAGGCATCCAGCCATAAAAAACCATGCAAAAACAGACAGTAAAACTTGATGCAATCCCTTGGCTTGTCATCTCCTAAACCGTCCAACCCATATCAGCATGGGAAAACGGACATTAAACGATGATGAATATCAATCTCATCGATCTTATAATGCAGGTGAAGGTTATAGGCATGAATCCTTTCTCTAGACAAACCATTAAAACAAAAATATTGTAGAACGGTTTACCTTTAGCACAAAACACAATTTTACTCTTTTAGTGACTGTATCAAACTAACAAATTCTAAAGTGGATGCTCGACATGCTAGAAACAGCGACCAAATCACAATCCAAAGGAGAAGGTCACATTGGAGGATGTAGTCTAAACAAAGATATGATCACAACAGTTAAAAATGCCTCTGATCATAGATCTTACTCAAGCAGGGCTAGCCAACAGGGATAGTCCGTTTCTTAAATTTAATTATCCACTGTTTTAATCTGTTTCTTCCCTTTGGATTTTTAAATCGTTTCTTCCTCCAAAAGAATTGAAAGCTTTGTTTTAACAAAATTGAAATACAAACGATAAATTGTATTTCTCATTTCCGTCTATGCATCATGGAGTGGTTTCTACAATGAAAATAAAAAGTTGTTTTGTTTTCCTTGTCAGACAATGGTTAATAGAGACTAGTATTTAAAAAAAAAATACTTAAAAACTCGTCTCATCACGCTCACACAAAGCATAATATAAACACATCAAATCCTTAATAGACTTGCGCGCTACGAAGCCTGCACATACTTAAATTAATTTACATTTGATACATACATACATCTTACATACACATCTACATCCACTTGCCTTTAAGACATGCGAAGGCTTGGCAAGTGATATAGGAAACAGGAAAACACATTCGCGCATAACACTGTATATAACACACATCGCTTTACACTTCTATACACTCTGATCTTTATTTCTATTCTACCTTGAGTGGCGAATGCATCCATCATGTTTATCCTGACAAGATTTATTCTACTTATAGGCAAGTCACGCTATTTTATTTCAATTTTATACAATTACTCGACTAATGTAGACGAAAGAAAGGGGTCATTTTCTCCTCCTTACAATTTCTGCTGTTTTTTTGAAGGACTTTCGCCTTCTTTCTTTTTCAAGAAAGTTGTTCCCGAAAGTTATGGCGGACAGTTCCTCAAAAAATTCCTCATTCTTTGAAACCAAAGAATTTCATAGAACTTGACATGTAACCGAATAGGTCAGTTTTTTGTTTCTTTAACAGACCTGGAGAAATAACATCCTATATGTTGGTTTAGAACATGTTCTGCATATTTGTCATTTATTTACCTTTTTCGTTTTTTTCCTCTGTGATATGGAACCATTCTAGACTTCAGATATACATATGTATCTCTTATCTCGCGCAAGTATACACACCATTCGCGTCTAAGTTGCATAAACATCATCCCTCACTCAATCAGCATCTTTCCCTCTCTGTCACATTCTTTCTCTCACTCACACATGCACGCGCACGCGGTAGTCCCTATATTATCGCTGGACCTACTGAAAAAGCTACCAAGTTCTACTGTCTTAGAAAAGGATATGTTGGGTATAATGTAGTCCAGGGTTCCTTGCACATAAGGAATAGATGAGATGGTCACGGTTGAAATATCTTTGATTATAGAACTGTTCGATCAGAGTTGATAACACATATATCTGCGGTAACTAATGTTTTTTTTGCGTTGGCAAAAAGTACTAGAAATAATTTAAACAGCGGAATGAAATTTTATATCACTCAGCATAAAATTCATTCCACTTATCTTACTTATTACTTATCAACGGGCATGCATGCACAATACATTTTAAAGCACGAACCTATGCGGTCGGCCGACCTGCTAGAAATAGCACACAAAATATTCCTCAGATCATTCTATGCCGCCTTAAAACCTAGAAGGTCGTATCAAAATGATACCTTTCTACATACACCATATCTGAAAAAAGAAAAAAAGACGAGATATGCATGACTGGAACAGTTTTCATTCGTATCTGTTAGACTCAGTAATAACCGATATTTTATTTATGTGGGGAAGCACGTGTCGGCCTGTGTGTGTATATGACTTACATTTGTATGCAGATGCATTACGCATGTTACAGTTGTGTATGAAAGGGTTAAAACACTGCAAAATTCCTTCTGGTATTTAGTTACTTCTCGATTTTTTTTTTTTTGCCTTTTAATCCGCCCCTCCGATGTGAACAAGTTGTTCAGTAGATCCAATTGAACTATGTTGCTTTATAGCAAGAAGTAGACACAAATCAAGCGTTGTTAGAAAACAAACCTTCCCAGAAAAATACGATGCGAAAATAAGAAAATCGACCTTGACAAGATTTGAACTTTTAGCACAAAAGCTATTTGTCCAGAGCTCTACCAATTCTGCCATTCAGAAAGTTTTTTTTTTTTTTATATCTACTCGAGCTACACTCCTAATCTTAACGCCTGCTATATCAGTCTCGGTAAATTCCTCATTCTTTGTGTATGAATATATGGGGCTAATGCAGTTTCGCACCCCTCCTTGAAAAATGGGGGGGAGGGGTTAATTTTTTTCGGATTCCTACGTTTTAGATGTCGATCCTGGATCTACTGAAACTGATACGACAGACATTTGTGGTTTCAAATATAGGCGCAGGCGTGGCTCTGTGGTAAGAGGTTTGCTTCCCAACCATATGGTTCCCCGTTTGATAACGGAGCAATCACCATGTATGTTTGGTGCAATCTTCTGACTTGCCAAACCATCCAACCTATGCTAGCATGGAAAAACGGACGTTAAATGATGACAATGATGTTTTTGTGTTTGTCCACCACCACTACGTGACAACTGTTCTTGGTTTGTTTACATCCCTGTATCTTAGTGGTTCAGTAAAGCAGGGTTGTGGAGTCGAAACAAAAACTTCGACTCTGACTCCTGTACTATTGGTACCTCTGATTCCAACTCTGACTGACTCCACTTTATGTAATTAAGTGATTGTGGTCTACATATTGCATAAAGCATATGCATACACTTGTACTTTGAGTAGGCCTATATGTTATAACTGGTTTATATTAAAGAGTAAAGACATTGTGAGTCGGAATCAGAGTCAGTATAGTTTTACCGACTCTGACTCCAGCTGCCCCTTAAGCCTTGCAGTAAAGGAGACCGATAGAATAAGCAAGTATCAGGCTTAAAATATCAGTACTGGGATTGATTTCTACAACTAAACCTTTCAAGGCAGTGCTCTATGATAGCCACAGTCAAGAATTCTAAAAATTGGAGGGCAGTTTTTTAAAACAATTCCTGTTGAAATGAATAATTACCTATAACTTCAGTTTGGATCCAACCGTAATGACTCCCATATTCTGAGTAGCTCATTTTTGGTGTATATATATATCTATAATATAGTATATGAGTTTTTTTAGGTGCAAGTAAGCCTTGATCAAAATCACTCTAGCCATGATCATCCCATCCTTTATTTAGGCATAGTGTAATCTGTAACTTCATTATCCAATGTGTCCTCCCTTTTGAGGGTAATAGCATGTTTTAAAGGAGATTTGTCTGCTATTTTTAGCAGGTTGAGTGACCATGTGTAAGATCTCTTGCTGGCCCACATCATTTGTGCAGTGGAGTAATTTACCCTTTAGCATTCAGATGTAATGCTAAATGTCAAATGTAATGCTTATCTAGTCACATTCTTTTGAATTAATCATGCATTATCTCATAGCTTCAGGATTTCAGTAATGTGATTAATTATTTTTAGAATGACATTGTAGGGAAGGTGTGAGAGGCTGGATTTAGTTAGTTTAAAACTGTACTAATTGTTAGTACCTATTGCCTTCAACTTTTATAAATGACTCGCTGTTTAAGGGTGATCCAATCAATACTACAGATTCCAACACTCAAGCCAAGTGAGACCATAACCCATGGCCTATGCCAGTGGTGTAACCAGCCCTCTTATGCGTACCTTTCCTTCATTGGACACTAAACTCTGCTTGCAAAGACCTGTTGAGACAAGTGAAATCGAAATCAAATTCGATGACAGCACCGCATGACTGGCATCCGTGCTAATGGAGCACTAAGAGCACCATCCGAGTGTGATCGTTGCCCAGGCCACTGATTGGGTCCCGTGCCAGTGGCACATAAAGCACACCATTCGAGCGTGATTGTTACCAGCGTTGCCTTACTGGCACTTGTGCCAGTGACACATGGAAAACACCATTTGTGCGTGGCCATTGCCAGTACCGCCTGACTGGCACTCATGCTTGTGGCACGTAAAAGCACCCACTACATTCTCGGAGTGGTTGGCGTTAGGAAGGGCATCCAGCTGTAGAAACTCTGCCAAATTAGATTGGAGCCTGGTGTAGCCATCTGGTTCACCAGTCCTCAGTCAAATTGTCCAACCCATGCTAGCATGGAAAGCAGATGTTAAACGATGATGATGATGATGATGTTAGTGTTGAGAATATCAAGTGAGAATATTTAATTTGTGCTGTCAACCACACCAGAATATATGGACTTTTTGACATGTCTTGACATGTTGTGTAAACAAAAGGGTCATATCTGTGCTCAGACTTTGCTGTAGATTAGGGGATTATTGCCTTGCCATAGGAAATTTACCTCAACAAATTTCGTCTGACCCATGTAAGCATGAGAAATTGGATGTTATATTGATGATGGTGATGATGATGTAGTTTAGTTGCTTAGGTAACAATGCTGAATTTTAGTGAGTTTGTGTAATGTAGCTTTTAAGCTTTGTGCTTTTAGGTTTAGAATATGTCGCTAGGTGTTTGTCTGTGTTTGCTGTTGATTGAGGCTGTGTGTGAATGATTTAACAACACCTTGGAGGAGTTTACAAAACAGTTTAAAACTGATCTTGCTTCTCATATTGATTTCAAATTATTGCACAAGGCCAGCAATTTCTTAGGAGGGGATAAGCTGATTACATTAACTCTAATGTTCAACTGATACTTATTCTATCAGCCCTGGAAGGATGAAAGGCAAAGTTGATCTCAGAGGATTTTGAACTCAGCTTCCGTTACCTAGGCGACCAATTCAGTAGCAGGAGTGGATGCTCTGATAGTGTAGCTGCTAAAATAAGAATAGCCTGGGCAAAATTCAGAGAGCTCCTACCTCTGCTGGTTACAAACGGCCTCTTGCTCTGAGTAAAAGATAGACTGTGTAACGCATGTGTGTGAACAGCCATGGTACATGACAGTGAAACATGGGCTGTGACTGCTGAGGATATGTGTAAGCTTACAAGGAGCAAAGCGAGTATGCATACACGACAGAGTGTAAGTGCCCTGCAAGAAAAGTTGGATTTAAGAAGCATCAGATGTGGTGTGCAAGAGAAACAACTGTTGCGAATAAATGAGGACAACTGTGTGAAAAAGTGTCACACCCTAGCAGTTGAGGGAACCTGTGGAAGAGGTAGACCCAGGAAAACCTGGGATGAGGTGGTGAAGCACGACCTTCGAACATTGGGCCTTACTGAGGCAATGACTAGTGACTGGGACCTTTGGAGATATGCTGTGCTTGATAAGACCTGACATGCCAGTGGGTGTAACCAGCCCATTTATGAATACCCCTCATTCATTGGACAATAAACCTTGCTTGCAAAGACCTATTGAGGCAACTGAAAACAAATCAAAATCGCTGACGTGGCCGATGACAGTACCACCTGATTGGCACTCATGCCAGTGGAACGTTAAAAGCACATCCAAGCATGATCGTTGCCAGGACCACGGATTGGCTCCCATGCCAGTGACATGTGAAAAGCACCATTCGAGCGTGATCATTGCTAGCGTCGCTTTACTGGCACATGAAAAACAACATTTGAGGGTGGTTGTTGCCAATGGCGACAGACTGGCTCCCATGCAGGTAGCACGTAAAAACACCTTTTGAGTGTAGTCGTTACCAGTACCGCCTGACTGGCTCTCGTGCCGGTGGCACATAAAAACACCCACTACACTCCCAGAGTGGTTGGCATTAAGAAGGGCATCCAGCTGTAGAAACTTTGCCAGATCAGATTGAGCCTGGTGCAGTGCTCAGTCAAACCGTCCAACGCATGCCAGCATGGAAAGCAGACATAAAACAATGACGATGATGAATGTAAAGACAGACAAAATGCTGATGGTTCTGCCAGCTTACTGCCATAATCTTGCTTCTTGTATTGGCATCATGCAAGACCTTGTTTGGCTACGTCTTTATCATGGCCATTTCTTATTTGAGTTTTGTTTTCCAAATATATAAAATGCTTTGGCCATCTATTTGTCACTTGTGGTTATGAAGCTGCAGCAGAAAATGACCGTTTGCAAATGAGCCAAGGAGTTCCATAGCGCAAAAAAAGAGGTTGAATCTAATCTCACTGTAATCAAAGATGAGCATCTGTGTGAAACAGACATTTCCAGCATTATCCATGCATTTGCTCATATTAAATCTGAAAGATGTAACTTTAACCTGCAGTTTCCTAAGCAATTAAAGCATTTCTTTAAATATTTCTATGTGCATTTGCATGTGTATGTGTGCTTAATCTATAACATATGTTACAAACTTGGGAGTGAAGGCATGTGTCATAGTGATTAGGGTATTCAGCTCACAATCATAAGGTCATAAGTTCAATTCCTAGTGGCATGTTGTGTCCTTGAACAAGGCACTTTATTTCATATTGCTCCACTCAAGTCCACTCAACTGACAAAAATGAGTGGTACTTGAATTTCAAAGAGCCATTCTGTGTTATGCTGAATCACCCTGAGAACTATGTTAAAGTCATAACTCCCTCTCTCTCTCTCTCTCTCTCTCTATATATATATATATATATATATATATCATCATCATCATTGTTTAACGTCCGCTTTCCATGCTAGCATGGGTTGGACGATTTGACTGAGGACTGGTGAAACCGGATGGCAACACCAGGCTCCAGTCTAATTTGGCAGAGTTTCTACAGCTGGATGCCCTTCCTAACGCCAACCACTCAGAGAGTGTAGTG
>NC_068989.1:18783106-18784493 GCF_001194135.2 Octopus bimaculoides
AACTATGTTAAAGTCATAACTCCCTCTCTCTCTCTCTCTCTCTCTCTATATATATATATATATATATATATAATACAAATAATATATGAGTATATGCGTATATACGTACATGCATGTACATACCTACATCTACATGTATATATAGATGCATATCTGGGTACAGGACGTAGCAAAAAAACATGGACAAAATGATAAACGGAGCACAGAAAACACACAGGCCACATAGAGAACATTTCCTTCATCAGCTTCCACCATTCTAAAACTAAACGTTTCGAAGAGTTAGGGCAGGACACATTGTTAGAATGGCTCTTCCCACAGACCACAAATTAAATTTAAATTAAATTTGTAACGTGGAGGTATGTAGTAGTGGACAGAAAACGAAACAGTGAAAATAAACAAGAAAGGCTACATATATATATAGGTTGTCATTGATTTACAACCACAATTGGTTCCAACTGACTGGTCGTAAGTTGGCCTATAGGCCTACTTGGCTTTGTTTTATGTTTTTACATTCTTAAGGTACATTCTCAGGTAAAAGCCATATGCACCATTCTATATTATACTATTATACTGGCATTAGTCAAAAATTTCAGAGTCTCAACCAGTCATCTTATAAACAAATACGAGGTTGCCTCGATGTCTCTGTGACAGGATAGCCATCCAACACAGTGGCAATCGATAACCAAACCTAGGGGAAACGTTTGTTAGCTGACATCATCCATAGATGGGTTAATTTCTAAGAAATTAAACCCATTTGATTTCAACTGGACTATTTATTATTGTTGCCTGGAGCTGGCGCGCCAATTGTTGTGGAGTCAAATAGATCATAAGTCGATGACTATCTGTATATATGTGTGTGTATGCGTGTATTATGTTGAAAGACCAACAATGGTACTTGTGTGTTGGGAGTGTGTGTATGTGTGGGATGCGTATGCAGTTATTCTCCAACATAATTGCCATTTCTTCTCTAGCTTCCATATCCTCAAAGTAATAGACTTAGACCGAATAAGTGGTTATTTCTCTGCCTCATAACATTTCCTCACCATATCCTCTTTTTGTTTTAAGGAGCGCTCTTGTCCACTTCTCTCTCTCTCTCTCTCTCTCTCGCATTTACAATTTTTTTTATATATAGTTGGTAGCTGAAAGAATTTATAGAATGTCAGAAAAAATACTTTCTTATTTCTTTATTTCTTTACTGCCCACAAGGGGCTACACACAGAGGGGACAAACAAGAACAGACAAATGAATTAAGTCGATTATATCGACCCCAGTGCGTAACTGGTACTTATTTAATCGATCCCAAAAGGATGAAAGGCAAAGTTGACCTCGGCGGAATTTGAACTCAGAACGTAACGGCAGACGAAATACCGCTAAGCATTTCACCCGG
>NC_068989.1:18784503-18785361 GCF_001194135.2 Octopus bimaculoides
TGAAAGGCAAAGTCGACCTCGGCGGAATTTGAACTCAGAATATAGTGGCAGACGAAATACCGCTAAGCATTTCGCCCGGCATGCTAAAGTTTCTTATTTCTTTATTGCCCACAAGGGGCTAAACATAGAGGGGACAAACAAGAACAGACAAATGGATTAAGTCGATTATATCGACCCCAGTGCGTAACTGGTACTTATTTAATCGATCCCAAAAGGATGAAAGGCAAAGTTGACCTCGGCGGAATTTGAACTCAGAACGTAACGGCAGACGAAATACCGCTAAGCATTTCACCCGGTGTGCTAACGTTTCTGCCAGCCTGCTGCCTTTCTGGTATTTGGTTATGTCACTTTACTTTTCTGAATTCAAATCCTACCTATGTCTATTTCACTTTCTGAAATATGTTGATATAATTGACTAAACCCTGGAATATGATACTCTGGCATGACCAGTGTCCAATGACTGGAACAAGTAAAAACATACCCCAGCTTTGGTTACTGGTTATCTCCAGCCTATAGATTTTACTTGGCTGCACCTCTATCCCAGTTACCATCTTTCTGCATCCCATCAGCACATGAATTTCAAAATAACTGAAAACCCTTTTTAGTGATTGCTCTGCCGGCAAGAAATAACAGCCAAACCTCCCACAAATCACACTTTACCATCTTAGAAAAGGACAAATTGTATAATGTAGTCCTTACAAAAAAAAGTAGAATGATTCATGCCTCTGATATTAAGTTTGATCAATTTGAGCTGACCTGGGGCTCGACTGCGACTGTTCCAGTTATTATTAGTCACCCTCAAAATTATCCGTGAATACCCGTCAGAGTGTAAGTATCTTGAGAGAAAAGCTGAACATT
>NC_068989.1:18785371-18788978 GCF_001194135.2 Octopus bimaculoides
ATTTTTTTTTTTTTGTGATGAAATGAAAGCATTTTGTCAAGTTTGTTTATGAGTTAAATGTAACTAACAAGTAAAAGAATAACAACAATACGCAATTCAAGAAATTCTTCATTTCAGGGTTATTTTATTCATAGATTTTCAGAAAATGCCATGTTCAAAATTATTCATACCTTAGGTTTACTGAATCCAACATCTTTCTTTAATAGTCAATAGCATTGCCTTTGTTTTTTATGAGTGCTTCTAGATGCTTCTTGTATGTGTGCACATGCTTCCTGCATATCTTCTGTGGGATGTTCACTCACTCTTCCTTGGCAAAAGCCTCAAGCTGGGTCAGGCTGGTCGGTTTCCTAACCATCACTCTGGTCTTCAAGTTTCGCCACAATTTCTCGATCGGATTGAGGTCTGGACTCTGACTTAGTCGTTCTAGAACGTTGACATCATTGTCCTTGAACCATTTCTTCAGTACTTTGGTGCTATGTTTCGGATTATTATCCTGTTGGTACTTCCAGTTGTGGCCAAGTTGGAGTTTCTCAGCAGATTCCTTCACATTTTCATCAAGGATCCTGATGTAATCCTCCTTTCTCATGATTCCTTGGACCTTGAAAAGGTTCCCTGTACCACTGGAAGAGAAGCATTCCCATAGCATTGTTTCCACCACCATACTTGATGGTGAGCACAGTGTTCTTTGGCTTGTATGCTTCCTCTAGACGTATTCACCATCCATATGACCAAATAACTCCAACTTCATCTCATCAGACCACAGGCTGGTTGGCCAAAAGCTGGGATCTTGCTTCAGATGACCTCTAGCAAAGGCCAGGTGAGCCTCCAGATGTTTCTTCCTGAGCAGTGATATCTCCGAGGCCTATGTCCATAGAGACCTCCTATGTGCAAGACTCGCTAAATGGTGGAGTGAGGCCTTCATCCCTGCCTGGTCAAGCATTTCAATTAAGGCCTTGCTTGTGGTCCAGGGGTTGTTGTTGACCTCTCGGCAGATTTTCCTGGCAAGTCTGGGAGTCACCTTATGCTTCCTGCCACACCCTCTGAGGTTTTTAACAGTGTTGAACCTCTTGTGCTTGTTGATTATGTTCTGGATGGTTACCACAGAGACACCATATTGCTTTGAAATGGCCTTGTAATCCTTTCGCTCAGTGTGGGTACACACAAGACATTGATGTAGGTCCTCACTGAGCTCGTTTTTCTTGGCCATGTTGATCAGAAACTGAGAATGACCAGAACATTTTTCCTCTATTTGTACTCTTCTAAAAATAACTCTAGGACAAAAGTTAAACTGATTAACTACTAAGTTGTCAATTCAAACATAACTGCTACTATCATTGTTATGTAGTGTGTGTGTATAAAACAGTCACCAAGACATGAAAGGAGTTGATCCCACTGGAAAACAAAAGCCAACACCTGAACTAAGGACACCACTGAAAGATGGATGTAAGCTCACACGGAGAGGAGAAAAACAGTTACCTTTTAGCCCAAGGTCAGACTTATCGAGTAGACATTTGATCAGAAGGTGCTCCAGCCATGACCACCTCACCTTTTTGTATGTCGGAAACTAAATTATTGAGTGTGTCCCTTTCCCTGCTGAAAGTTATAGAATATGATTTGAGAGAGATTTGACTACTCTTCCTAACAGGTCTTGCAATCATGATGGTGATTCCTCATTGACTGTTGGAGGTGGATATGGAAATGATAGTTCCATAAGGTAGTTGATGAGATCAGGAGGTCACCTGTATGGAGTGCTATATGTTGGTTTTATTTTAAAAGGAAATCGCACTTTACAGAATGAGAATATATGTGATAGACAGAGATTTAACTGTGTCACCATAACTCCACAGTGTATAAATGACTAGATTCTAAAAATTAGACAAGTGGCTTCATAAACACATTTATGTCACTGTGGGCCACCATACAACTGACTTCTGAGATGCCAGATTCTAATGATTGATTGTCTAGTTGTTCTTGGAGCTCTGATGGACAGGGGTGGAGATGGGCTTGTACAAATGTGAAATTATCTTGTATTATTATTAGTAATGTTGTGTCACTGAAGACCTGATCTTTGGACCCATCTGAACTACATTCCTGGCAATAATGTGTATTAATTCTCCTCCAAGTCTTACTTGAACTTGAGTTAGACCTGACGGGGGGAGGGGGAGGGGGTAGACATCATGGAAGCATGAGATGTGGAGGAAGGTATACTGGACTGTTGATAAGGTTGTTGTTGTTGTTGTTGAACCGTAGGTCAACTTTGATTGAGATCCAGGGGGGATCCAGGATTTTTTTTTGGGGTGTTGGCCCAAAAGTTTTTTTTAAAATACTATATCAGGTGGGAATCGCAATTCATAACAAATGGACCCCTTTTTACGTATTCTAACTTTGCTGTAGCAGACCATATGCATATGTAACAGTAATAAAATAACAATGTTATTATACTTGCAACAATGCAGTGAGTATTGATTTACCTATGGAAAGTAGTGGCAAACTACACTTATTTCTTTACTGCCCACAAGGGGCTACACACAGAGGGGACAAACAAGGACAGACAAACGGATTAAGTCGATTATATCGACCCCAGTGTGTAACTGGTACTTATTTAATTGACCCTGAAAAGATGAAAGGTAAAGTCAACCTTGGCAGAATTTGAACTCAGAACGTAGCAGCAGATGAAATATGGCTAAGCATTTTGCCCGGTGTGCTAACATTTCTGCCAGCTCGCCGCCTGGCAAACTACACTTGTGTACCATAACTTATTAACAGGCTCACTTTATAATCCAAGTTAATGAAAACAACAAATCCATCATTAATGTTCAAGTGTGTATTTTCAAAATTTAAGCCTTAATCCTGATTTTTCTGGTGTCAGCTCTGTTAGAAAGAGTGTTGCCTGGGCAGCTAGGGCAACACCCCTGCATCCGCCACTGAGATCTACATTATAGTGTTATCTGAGGGAGATTTGGCTGCTATTTCTAACTGTTTGAGCAACCACATAGAGTCCTGATTTTTCTGGTGTCAGCTCGGTTAGAGTGTTGCCTGCGCAACTAGGGCAACACCCCTGCATCCACCACTGAGATCTACATTATAGTGTTATCTGAGGGAGATTTGGCTGCTATTTCTAACTGGTTGAGCAACCACATAGAGGCTTCTTCATTGGCTTGACTGTTGTTATAAAAAAGGTTCTGATGTTGAGATGTTATGGAAAAGGTTCTGATGTTATTATACTGATGCTGATGTTTCCCTTGTAGCTTATTGCACTACTCTGGCACTGGGTAAATGTGATATTGAAAGGGCCAAAGATATCTTGAAAAAACTGAAAGAAATGACAAAGGTGCCTCCAAAATTCGATGATTCTGATATGGAACTGTTGCTGTAAGTATCTTGACTCCTTTATGTCTTCCTAGAATATGTATATATGTATATGTTTTTAAATGAAATTCTTTTATTCTTTGTAAGCCTAGTACTCATTCTATTGGTCTCTTTTGCCACACCGCTAAGTTACGGGGACGAGAACACACCAAGATCGGTTGTCAAGCAATGGTGGGGGACAAACACAGACACACAAATGCACACACACACACATATATATATATATACATATATATAT
>NC_068989.1:18789078-18790155 GCF_001194135.2 Octopus bimaculoides
GTAAGCAAGCTACTTACCACACAGCCTTTAATTTTAATTTTCTTTTTTTTACTTTCTTATTAATACTGATGGTTGTGGTCAGCAGCAATCTCTCTCTCTCTCTCTCTCTCTCTCTCTCTCTCTCTTTCTTTCACTCACCCACTCACTCACACACACACACACACACAACTGCATGGGGAATTCAAACTGAGAACAGGGAAAGCATTACCAGTCTTTCTGCCTTTGCTACAGCTACTTCAAACATACATGCTCAAGATATGAATTATTTAGTAGAAAAACAATCAGACTGGTAGAGTTGGGAGACAAAGGAAAGTACTTCAATATCTCAATCCCTTATCAAACATATGGAAGAAAAGATAATTTATCTCCCTACATCTCAAAAAACAAAAATCACATATGGAAGAGAAATTGTTGACAGTACAAGCCAATGTGTCTAATAAAATATTCTTGGATATATGAGCACCACTCAAAAATGGTACATTTGAGCATTTGTAGAAGGTCACAAATTGTTCAAAGCTAAAATATTTTCTGATTCTGAGATGACCTAGCTTTAGGAATGCAATTTTCTAAACTCTTTTATGTATTTCATGGATTCTAACAATGCTTTATGTATATATATATCTGTCTGTGTATGTATCAAACTGCACTCTTGGTTCAAATATTCTTTAAGTTCCTTAAGAAGCATTTCCACTTCTTAAATCATAATTATTACCTGAACATTAATAAAAAATATTATCAAAGTTTTGTACTCTACTACCACAAACATCTATATATATATAAAAATGAGAATGTGTGTCTGTCTGTCTGTCTGTGTGAATCCCTAAAACTCGAGAACTACGCAACCAATTTCATTCAAATTTTACAGATGCCTTACTTAGGGTTCCAGTTGTGTTTTAGTCAAAAAAAAATTTTAACTTCTTCCAGAGTTCGAGCCCACAGCAACATAATATCTCCTCCACTATTTAAGTATTACGTGTCAAAAGTGAAACGAAAACACTCATGTCAAATACTTTCACTTTAAAAATGAAACTATTCTACTAACTGAAACAATCACATTTCGATACTGTAATGACAGAT
>NC_068989.1:18791107-18801576 GCF_001194135.2 Octopus bimaculoides
CTCCACTGATTCACTTGCAAAGTGTTGAGTAAAATTATTTCGTTGCAGACCTCCTTTGGGTCTTTTTATTATCACTACGACACACATAGTCCCCAGTTGGTAACATTGATTTCAAGGCCCTCCTAGATGAGAGACTGGCATTCCACTTAATGTCTATGTTCCATGCTGGCATGGATTGGAGAGTTATTAATGTAGAAATATGGTATCGTAGCAACTAACAGTTGAGGGTTGCGTAGTCTAGACGGCGTTTTTAGATTTCATTATTCTCTTTAACCCGGGCAAAGCTGGGTATTTCTGCTAGTTAACTATAATTTAATATAACACCTTTAAAGTTAGTAAGCATAATAAAACCCATCATTGCATGCAGCTGCTCTGATATCAACAATCATCCTTTAGAATCTATATGGTTATGGATATTGCATACTAATGTTTAGTTATTACCACTAACAACAACTCTAAAGCTTATGTTAGTATCACTTGATATTCCTTTTAAATTGAGGTTTTATTGACATTCATTCTTTAAAAACCTGGATGGAAGCAAACAAGCTTCTTTAACTTCATTCATTTGGTTGTTAAAGGAAAATTCAGTACTATCATCATCGTCATTTAATGTCCGCTTTCCATGCTAGCATGGGTTGGACGATTTGACTGAGGACTGGTGAAACCAGATGGCTACACCGGGCTCCAATCTGATTTGGCAGAGTTTCTACAGCTAGATGTCCTTCCTAACGCCAACCACTCAGAGAGTGTAGTGGGTGCTTTTACATGCCACCGGCATGAAGGCCAGTCAGGAGGTACTGGCAACGGCCACACTCGAAATGGTGTATTTATGTACCACCTGCACAAGAGCCAGTCCAGGGGCACTGGCAACAATCTCGCTCAAAAGTTCTTTCATATGCTGCGGGCACAAGTGCCAGAAAGGCAACGCTGGGCACAGGTGCCATCACAATTTCGCTTTCGCTTGCCCCAATAAGTCTTCGCACGCTGAGTTTCATGTCCAATGAAGGAGACGACGTTGGCATGGGTGCTAGTCATCGAATTTAACTTGATTTCGATTTCACTTGCCTCAACAGGTCTTCGCAAGTGGAGTTTAGTGTCCAATGAAGGAAGGTACGCATAAGTGGACTGGCTGAGGCCAGAGCAAGTTAAACACCTCTAACAAAAATTTTTACAGACAATGAATAAATCAATAAATTCATTGTGTATAAATATACTTAATTAAATCAGATTAAGATAGAATCATTTTGATAAAAGCTCAAGTTATATTAGAGCTGATAAGATCCCAGTAAGAATGGAAATTAGATTTTAATCCTCCCATCACTCTTTTCCTGTCTTCCTTTCTACCTTTTTAACTTAAACTTTTTAGTCTCAGCATTTTTTTATATCAAGACCAGAGTTGGTGATCTTGCACTTTATCTGTTCATTCATCTTATCTCTGTATACTATTAAATATCTCTTTGAGAAACCTTCATGTTGTTCCTTTTTAAGTGTTTACTATGCATTCCAAAGGTAATTGAAAATTCTTTCATGTCATACCAATCTTTCTTTCAGAATGCCAAAATTTCTCAACTAAATTGAAAGAAATTAAAGTCTGTCGTGCAAAATTAGTCCCTACCAAATTATTTACCAGTGGCATAGAAGAATTTTGTAGGTAAGTAATAGGATTTTTCAGTCTCATCTGACCAACTCAGTTTGTTGCTAACCAACAACCAAACAATTGGTTTTCTCTAAGTGCATTTAAGTGCTGCTCTAGTATATTTCTTCATTTATATATAATTCACATTCAAATTGATAATATTAATTTCCTACAATTGTTTGCATTGCTCTCTGACAAAAGTCAAGACACATATAATAGACTTTTTGCCAAAATAAATGAATTACTGCAGAATGAGGGACCTGATAGTATAATTATGGATTTTGAAAAAGCACCCATAATGGATTTCTGGAATTTGGCATGCTGCCTGTTTCATTTAGGACAAAATGTGTACAAGCATGTTGTGCAAGAAGGACTAAAATGCAGATATCACGAAGATGACAGTTTTAGTCTCAAAATGCGGTGCCTTTTTGTCATTGCTTTACTGCCGGTTGATGATGTTGTAGATGGATATGAACTAATTGTAGATGATGATGATATTCCAAAGTCAATTGTATCCTATTTTGAAAATAATTATATAGGACTACCTAGAGCAGCGAACCACCAGGGGTCTGCAGACCCCCAGTTGATTCGCAAAGGTAGCACTGGGTGTCCGTGAGCTAAATTTAAAACTTCATATATATATATATATATATATATATATATATATATATATATATATATATATATATATATATATATATACATAAGGACAAGCATATTAAAAGGGGTCCGTGAGAAAACTTATTTAAATAAAAAGTTTGGGAGGCCGCTGTTGGGAACCACTGACCTAGAGAAAGAGGACAGAGGAGGCGACACCTTGAACTTCCATTTCCATTATCTATATGGAATGTTTGGGATTGATGTATGACGTTGATTGCTCATACTACAAATAGTTTAGAAACCTACCACAGCGCGCTGAAAATGACAGTGAATATTAGTCATCCAAATATTTGGAAACTTATTGATGTGATTAAATGTGAGGAAAGGTTTGCCAGTACCAAATTACAGAAGTTTATGCAAGGAGTAGAACCAAGCCAAAAAAAAGTACATGGAAAAATGTGATCCAAGCCAAAAAATTTTTCTAAAAGCAATTACACACAATCTTAAATTTTAAGATAAAATGAATATGTAATACAGCAAACCTTAAAATAAATTTTTTTTTTTTATTCAGATATTCATTCTTCCATTTTTCTATGTTGACGAATTGACTGGGGACAAATTAAACTATGACAAATTTCCGTCAACGAATTGACTGGACACCATCTCTTTCTCTTTCTCCCTCACCGTCAATGAATTGACTGGACACCATCTCTTTCTCTTTCTCCCTCACCGTCAATGAATTGACTGGACACCATCTCTTTCTCTCTTTCTCCCTCACCGTCAACGAATTGACTGGACACCATCTCTTTCTCTTTTTCTCCCTCACCGTCAACGAATTGACTGGACACCATCTCTTTCTCTCTTTCTCCCTCATCTATATGACTGAAACACATTTTCTACTTCCGAGAGATAAGCTTTATTCTGCCCATGTCACCATTATTCCTAGTCAGCTTTCAACTTTCTGTTGTTTCTATAAATAACTGAATTTTTTCAATTTAAACTTTTTACTTTTTATGGTTTTGGTCAGAAGGAAGGGACTGTGCCCATCACCATCTTAGGACCCTTCAATAGAAAGGTCAGGTTGATGTGGCTGATGTTTAACTTGAACTTCTTCAAATCAGCGTCTGTAGAAGGAAATTATTAAAGGTTGACATACTTGGGAGGAAAGATTGGGGAAAGTGATTAGTGTAGGGTCTAAAACAGTGGTTCTCAACTGGGGTCCATATAGCCCCTGAGGGCCCATATAAGATTTTAGGGGGTCCACACAACAAAATAGTAAATTGGGGATCCACAATTGTATTTTATAGGCTCCTAAAAAAATGTTGCTAAGATGTATGTATTAGTATGTATTGCAAGAAACAGCTAGGTTTCTTTCTCTAACATTCTACATAGTTCAACCTACACAAGTAAGTGTGTAACAAACAAAATAGGAATTTTGAAAGAAGTTTCTATATAACTAGTTTTTAAACATTGAATGGCTATGGGAGTCCACCAGAATGAAATAGTAATCAGAGGGGTCCATGGATAAAAAACGGTTGAGAACCCTTGGCCTAAAAGAAAAGGAACTCAGTTTATCTGATTGGCGAGCTTGACATGAGGTGACCATAACTGAGTAAACTCTGAGGTGTTGAGACCATTGTAGAAGAGGAAAAATGAAGAAACTGATCTTCTGTAGGTTAGAACTTGGAGTATTAATGACTGACTCCATGCCAATTAATCAAATAACCTTTCTTTGGATGTTGTTGACTGGAACATTTATATGTATAGCAAGTAACAGCACCATCTCAGATATGGAAGCAGTATTCTACTATGGGTCTTATTTAAGTTTTGTTGAGAATCAAGCTATTGATTAGAACTGAAATATATTTTCTGGACTTCAAGAGGGAAGTGTGTGTGTGTGTAAAGTTTTAATATTTTTAAATCTCTTCAGTTTGATAACTTTACTGCTAGGTTGGTAGTAGAAGTTTACTTAGCTGTTTTGGTTCTGTTGTTAATTGAATAAAGAAATTTGGAAAGGCAGACATTGAAAACCCAAATAAACTTGATCAGTTCTCCATCTGAAACTGAATCTTTAACCACAACATAAACCCTTCACAAGTCTCTTCATAGAACCAAGTCTCTTCACATAACCAAGTCTCTTCACACAACCAAGTCTCTTCACATAACCAAGTCTCTTCACATAACCACAACATAAGCCCTTGAGTAAGTGACTTACTCACATTTGTACTACAGTAGTATATAGGATGCCACCTACAGCACTCACCTCTACTAGTGGAAGTTTTTGGGACTTGTTCTCTCCCTTTCCACAACACTATCAAGATGACCACCAGGAAACTAAAGGATACTTTTGTACACCTTACAACATGCTAACAATCCCATATAAGCACTTCTGGTCCATTACTGGATCTTCCTACCCACCTCTCCTCAATCAAGACAGCTTATTTAGCAGCAATCCCTGCTGATTAAAAAAAAAACTACATTTGCCTTATGATTCATTTCTAACTGTACATTTCATGCATGTCACAAACTTTCTCCCAACTGTTCCTTCTACACACCTCCAGTCTCAAAACCATTGGCACACAATCACAAAAGAAACTTTTAATTGCTCCTACCCAACAATGTAACCAGTTCCTTCTAAATTTTATGTTTGTAATAAATGTTGTTATTTAATTCCAGCGAGTATGATCATTGTACACACATTTACAATTCATGTCCCGAATTGGAAAATCTTCCTCTAGGAAACTTTTTGAGTGTTGCAGCAACTGAAATATGTAAACTAGGTTAGTTTATATTTCTTGTGTTACTTATTTTATATATTAATTAATCAGAAAGCAAAATTGTGATGGCACCTGTGCCCAGCGTCACCTTCCTGGCACTTGTGCCGGTGGCACGTATAAAAACATTCAAGTGAGATCGTTGCCAGTGCCGCTGGACTGGCTCCTGTGCAGGTGGCACGTAAAATACACCATTCTGAGCATGGCCGTTGCCAGTACTGCCTGACTGGCCTTCGTGCCGGTTGCACGTAAAAGCACCCACTACACTCTCGGAGTGGTTGGCGTTAGGAAGGGCATCCAGCTGTAGAAACTCTGCCAAATCAAATTGGAGCCTGGTGTAGCCATCTGGTTCACCAGTCCTCAGTCAAATCGTCCAACCCATGCTAGCATGGAAAGCGGACGTTAAACGATGATGATGATGAATCAGAGGAGGGGATGGCTGTGACCATGACTATTATAGGTCATCACAGATTTGTGACATTGACATGGCTTGATGCTTACAACAAGGAGCTCTGCTCAATACATAAAGAGTTATAAATAAGTGAAAAAGATAAATTAGATTGTGTCACTACTATCTTTGTTGTTTTTTCTTTCTTTTCAGAATGTAAAACGAAAAGTGAACTACTGAATCAGATGAGCAACTGTTGGGGCTTTTTGAAAGCTAATAATGATATTACTAGAAAGACAGCTAAAAGTTGGTAAGTCATCCATTGTCAAGTGTAGGAATGTATTACCATAATTTCATATAATTTACAAAGGAAAATAAACTATTTTGCTTCACTATTTGCCAGTGTAGATTGTCCTTAGTTTTCATGGACTCTAAATTCCTTGTTTTCACTTTCATATTTTGTGGCTTTGTTAAAGTAAGGATTTTACTTGAAACTTTTCTCTATCTACAGGTAAGTGTTTTGACCCTGGGCACATTCTCATACTCACATTAATACCCACAGTACTAGTGACAAGCCATAGGAAATCCTGGGTGGCTGTTTGATTTGTTATAAAATTCATTCATTTGTACTCACTACATGAAGATAAAGTATTAATTGATGTCCTAATGAGATTCATCATCATCATTGTTTTAAAGTCCACTTTCCCATGTTTGCGTAGCTCAGATGGAGTTTATTGAGATGGAATTTCTACAGCTGGGTGCCCTTCCTGTCACTAACCCACGTCTGTTTCTGAGCAATATTTCTCCATGGCCAGATATGTTTTCACAGAATATTGGAAATAAAATTACCCTGCTAGTATGAATGACAATCATTTACAACTATTATGCAATGTCAGGACATGTCTTGACATCACATAACAGTTATACATGACTGTTACTGTCATACAAGAAATGTAATTTTATTTCCAATATTCTGTGAGAACACACCTGACCATGGAGAAATAATATATATATATAGTGGAGGCGCAATGACCCGGGTGTTGTGAGTGTTTATTGAGCGAAAACACCCAAAGCTCCACGAGGCTCCGGCAGGGGATGGTGGTGAACACTGCTGTACTCTTTCACCACAACTTTCTCTCACTCTTACTTCTTGTTTCTGTTGTGCCTGTAATTCAAAGGGTCATCCTTGTCACACTGTGTCATGCTGAATATCCCCGAGAACTACGTTAAGGGTACACGTGTCTGTGGAGTGCTCAGCCACTTGCACATTAATTTCACGAGCAGGCTGTTCTGTTGAGCAGATCAACTGGAACCCTCGACATCGTAAGCGACGGAGTGCCAACAACAACAACATATATATATATATATATATATAGGCTTCTTTCAGTTTCCATTTACCACTCACAAGGCTTTGGTCAGCCTAAGGATGTAGTAGAAGACATTTACCCAAGTTGCCACACTGTGGGACTGAACCCAGAGCTAAGTGGTTTTGATAAGTAACCTTCTTAATAAACCATCTGCACCTAACCATGTCTTTATGATATTTTACATGAATAATTGCTATGATGGTGCCTTGACATAAGGCAAAGAATATAATCCCCTGCTACTTGCTTCAGTTTACCTGGTTGACATCTACAACTACTACTTTTCATCTGTAATAGTAAAAGTAATAGTTAGGTAAAGATTTAGTTTCAGATGAAGAACTGATCACGTTTATTTGGGTTTTCAATGTCTGTCTTTCCAGTAGAGAAGGCTATAAAACACTAGTGACTACAACAGCATGCACAGGAAGAGTACTTTGCTGTATATTGAGACTTGTATATCTTGGTTTGAACAGGCTTTGAAATCCTGACTTTATAAGCTGTAATTGAACATCTTCAGAATGATTTATACTTCTTGTTATCAACACCACCACCATCATCATTATAATTGTAAATGTGTTACTGTCATATAATCAGTATCCTTCATTTCCAATCTTCTGTGAAAACATGTCTGGTCATGGGGACATATTGCCTTACCTTGAAACAATAGAAGGGGCATCCAGCTGTAGAAAATTTGCCTTGACAAATTCTGTCTGATTTATGCAGAATGAGTATTTTACAAATATTCATATACTATTTTATTATATTATACAGATATATGTAAAAATACATACCTGTTTATCTCATTGATTTTTGCTATTGAAAATTTCCGTTTTATTCCTACATTTTTATCACTCTCTCCCAGGAAATATAATGAATTTTACCAATGTATTTCATCTAAATCAAGACCAGGCTGTTCTATAACACAAAACCAGGCATTAAGGATTTTTCCTCTTTTTAGCCATGAGAATGCTCTTGAAAACAATAGTGGTAAGCACTGTTTTTTTTTTATAGTTAACTCACAATCTTATATAAACTAAAAGAGCAAGTACAAACAGTCAAGTGCATAAGATGCTGAAGAATTAACACTAAGATCAGAAGTTTCTATCCTGACACTAAATCATGTCATTGTCTCAGTCTACTTAACTGTAATTAGGTACCACATAGCAAGTGACTGTAACATAATGAACTTCACAAATGTTTCCATTAGCTTTTGTAGTACTAAGTTCAACTCTTGTAGGTACAGGATGTAGTTTGGAGAGGAATGGGGGCTCCACCAAGCTAACTCTCTAACTTTCTAATTCAGTACGGCTCTGGCACTCATTGTTGATTTTCAATCTGTTTTTAACCAATCAACCAATTATAGAAATAAAAACAAAGCTGACCGACAGATCTAGGCTTTTAATTTAATACTTTATATCTTCCACAAAGATATCATGGTGTGCTGGAGTTTGTTTCCAACATATTAAGCGTTTAAAAGAACTTTAAAAAAATCTGGAATAGGGAGGCTATATGGGCATGTGGGTATTTTGAACAGGTATACGGGTATTTGAAAATACTTCATGGAGTGATGACCATACCCTGCATAGTTACAAGCTGCCCTTTGACAAGACATAGCACCCATTCAGTCACCCTACCAGGGATACAGCATGGTGGATTGTGAAAAGGTAGCAGAAGAGCTTAACTGAACCAATGGTACTGAATGGAGGAATCCTAGATGACCAGTGGTCAGGATCACCAAGCTTTATCAAGAAAGTAACTGCAGCGCTTCCATAGGGGACCAACCACCTTCATGGTTGTATAATCAGCTAATGAAAGATTCACTCAAGCTCCTGATTCAAATTCATAATAATGGAATTAGATGGTGACAGAGAGTCGTGAGAATCTCTTTCCAAAATTCCTCAAAACCTCTATAAAGCACTCTTTGTTGACCATCCGACCAGAAGGTAGCCAGTGGGTGTAGGTATGTGCATGTTGTCAAAAATGGGTAAATGGGTATCACCATAAGCTTCCTGGTGGATTTGCTTTGCCTGGTCTCTTGTGCTAGTGGAAATCAGATGCTTGGCTCACAAAAGTTATTTCATAAGTTTCTGTGGAATTTTTGATGAGTTCAACACAAAACTTTATTATTGCACAGAAACCTTCCAAATTGTCTTCCTGACTGCTTTCTGCAAATTAGTCAGCTATGAAAAACAGTGTTTAATAAGGTGTGTAGAAAGTGATGTTAAAGCCTTCTCATTCAATCTGGAATAACAGAAGTTGGCAGGTCAGCTTATTAGATGTATAGTAATGATATACTAAAATTACAATAATCAAGGACAGTTGTAACTGCTGCTTCTGAAAGAAAGTCTCAAAACTTCTGGAATGCACCTCGTAAGTCAGTATACATAGATTAGTTTGTTTGGGGGTTTTTTTCCAGCAGTTTATATAAACGTGTATAAATGTACAGATCCATTTAACCCTTTAGCATTTAGATTACTCTGTCAAATGTAATGCTTTGTTTTGACTTAATCATGCATTATCTCCATAGCTTTGGGATTTTAATAATGTGATTGTTTATTTTAAGAATGACATTGTAAGATAGGTGTGAGGGGCTGGATGTGGCTAATTTGAACATGAAACAAGTAGGATATTTGGACTGGATGTGACTGATTTAAATGCTAAAGGATTGGTAGAATGTTGTGTCGTGAGGGATATTTTCTCAATCACACACTTCTTCAAATCATTGCTATTCTATTTGAAAAATGGAGGAACACATTGAATGCACTGTTTGCGAAAAGATGCAACGGTCACAGTTAGAATAGAATGCAGCTCGAACAGTAGATGTTTCACTGAGATTGCAAAGGCCAAACTATGCAGAACCTTGATAACCACTGAGGTTTGAAGAGAGATTAGTATTAATATAAAGAGATTGATATCAACGTGAAGAGAGAATCATTAGTAAGCCGGGCAAAATGCTTAGTGGCATCTCATCCGTCTTAATATCAATTCCACCAAGGTCAACTTTGCCTTTTGTCCTTTCAGGGTCAATAAAATAAGTACCAGTTGAGCACTGGGGGGTGGGGGTCAATCAAATCAACCTATCCCTCTCCTGGAAAGCAATATGAAGACAGAACTTCTGTACTATCATATATTTCTTAAAATACATAAATGTATATAAATGAGCAGATTCAGAGCATCATGCTGCTAATCTATGAAGCTCCTCTTATGGACTCGGCTATCAGTTGACATAGTAATTGATTACAAAGAAGTGTAATGTAGGGTGTCCATGTAACTGAAAATCCAGAAGATCCAATCAATGAAATTATTTCATGAGTAATATATAAAAACCGCCTCTCATACCTCCTGACTTTACGGTCTCATAAATGTATATATTTACATTGTAGACTCACATGTATTTATATACTCTTTTACTTGTTTCAGTCATTTGACTGCGGCCATGCTGGAGCACTGCCTTTTTAGTCGAGCAAAATGACCCCAGGACTTATTCTTTGGAAGCCTAGTACTTATTCTATTGGTCTATTTTGTTGAACTGCTAAGTTACGGGGACGTGAACACACCAGCATCGGTTGTCAAGCGATGCTGGGGGGACAAACACAGACACATATATATAGGTGCAGGAGTGGCTGTGTGGTAAGTAGCTTGCTTACCAACCACATAGTTCTGGGTTCAGTCCCACTGCGTGGCACCTTGGGCAAGTGTCTTCTACT
>NC_068989.1:18802342-18803443 GCF_001194135.2 Octopus bimaculoides
AAATTTTCACATTGAGATTATGAACCTCGTACATAAAAAGTCATAAATTAAGGCATTTGCCTCTTAGGATTTTTCATTACACAATATGAGGCACTCGTCCTCTTAGGTTTTTTCGCCCGATATAGCCTTCGCTTCTCTCAAGCAAAACGATGGGTCTGGGTCGGGCCACTTTTCAATACTGAATTCGCCGAGGGGGAAGGAATTCACCAACGCACTTATGTGCCTACTCGACATGACCTCCGCAGACACCTGCGGAGGCCAGTCCGGATCCTTAGTACAGGTGTGGACTCCCTCTCTCTGACGCTTCCTTTTATTCACAAATTTCTGCAAGCTATTTACCACACAGCCACTCCTGTGTCTATTGTACTTACATATGTTTATAATTGCTTTTCATCATATATGTATTACATATTATTCTAACCAGGTAATATACCATCTGCTAACGACTGTGTTACTAAGTGGAATATATTACAAGATTTGAAAGAATGGACAAATGAAATATGCAAGTAAGTTTGAAAATCTAAATATTCACATTTTTTTACTCTCTTTCTTACCAGTGATTCTCAACAAGAGTTCATATAAGATTTTGTGGGGTCCATGCCAGCAAAATAGTAAATTGGGGATCTACTTACAGTAGTATTTAAAAGGCCCATGAAAAAAAAATGTTATTTAGATGTATTTGTTGCAAGAAACTGCTAGCGCAGGAGTGGTTGTGTGGTAAGTATAGGTGCAGGAGTTGCTTACCAACCACATGGTTCCGGGTTCAGTCCTACTGCGTGGCACCTTGAGCAAGTGTCTTCTACTATAGCCTCAGTCCGACCAAAGCCTTGTGAGTGGATTTGGTAGATGGAAACTGAAAGAAGCCCGTCGTATATATATATATATATATATATATATATATATATATGTGTGTGTGTGTGTGTGTGTGTCTGTGTTTGTCCCCCAACATCGCTTGACAACTGATGCTGGTGTGTTTACGTCCCTGTAACTTAACGGTTCAGCAAAAGAGACTGATAGAATAAGTACTAGGCTTACAAAGAATAAGTCCTAGGGTCGATTTGCTCGACTAAAGGCGGTGCTCCAGCATGGCCGCAGTCAAAT
>NC_068989.1:18803453-18806188 GCF_001194135.2 Octopus bimaculoides
TCAGTCCTACTGCGTGGCACCTTGAGCAAGTGTCTTCTACTATAGCCTCAGTCCGACCAAAGCCTTGTGAGTGGATTTGGTAGATGGAAACTGAAAGAAGCCCGTCGTATATATATATATATATATATATATATATATATATATGTGTGTGTGTGTGTGTGTGTGTCTGTGTTTGTCCCCCAACATCGCTTGACAACTGATGCTGGTGTGTTTACGTCCCTGTAACTTAACGGTTCAGCAAAAGAGACTGATAGAATAAGTACTAGGCTTACAAAGAATAAGTCCTAGGGTCGATTTGCTCGACTAAAGGCGGTGCTCCAGCATGGCCGCAGTCAAATGACTGAAACAAGTAAAAGAATATGTGTAAATAAATTAGGTTGCTTCTAGTTTATTCCCATTTAATTGAACATTAATCATCATCATCATTATTTAGCATCTGTTTTCTATGCTGGCACGAGCTGGACAGTTTGACCGGAGCTGTTAAGGCCAGAGGCTGCACCAGGTTACATTGTTCTGTTCTGGCATGTTTTCTGTGGCTGGCTGCCCTTCCTAACACCAGCTACTCCACAGAGTGTACTGAGTGCTTTAATGTGACCCCAGTACGAGTGCATTTTATGAGGCACCAATGCCAGTATCAGTTCTGCTGTGGCTGATGGGTCTTCTTCAGTACAGCAACGTGCCACATATCTTGATCATCTCCTTCATAAAGCTTAGTGCCTTGAGATCAGCCTTCAATACTTCGTCCCATGTCTTCCTGGGTCTCTCTCTTCCATAAGTTTCATCCACTGACCGGCACTTCTGTATGCAACTGTCTACTTCCATATGCATCACATGACCAAGCCAGTGCAGTCTTCTCTCTTGCACACTGCATCTAATTCTTATGCCCAACACATATCTTAATTAACTCAAACTCTATCTCAGGATATTGAGTACATCATTACATGAACACACATTTATATAAGAATGTGAATGTAAGAATGTATATTTTGCAAAATTTAATTTAATGTATGTATGGCTGTGTGGTTAAGAATTCTGCTTTGCAAACAAGAAGTTTTGGATTCAATTCCACAGTGTGGAACTTTAGACTTCTATTACCCCAGGTTGAAAAACGCGAGTAAAACGAACAAAAAGTGTTTAAATCAGCATACACTTTAGCGTTTCGATTCACTGCCAGAAGAAACGAATTATCTCCCTTAGACTGGAAAAAAAAGAGACGTCACTTTCCATTATTATTATTCAAACTTAAAAAAAACGTAAATAATTTCAAAACTTCTCTCCTAGCAAAAAGAGACTGAATGCTAGCGTATATAACTGAACTGGTGACACATTTAATCATTGACATTAACATGATAACAATTACTCTCTCTCTCTCGAAACAATAATTCAATTAACGTTATTATGACGATCAGTTGGTGATGGTTGAAAAGTATTAATAAAGTACTCGAAGTCTGCTTTGCCTTTCTTTTACCCAGAGTCAATAAAATATAGGACCAGTCAGGTACAGGGATCGATTTAATCAACTAAGTCCTTCCCCTAAATTTCTGGCCTTGTTCCTATATTGGAAACAACTAAAGGCAGTGGAGCATCAGATAAACATGTCTTGCAGTAGTTTTTCTGGGGTGTTTTTTATTCTGAGTTCAAATCCTATGGATGTCAACTTTGCCTCTCATATTTTGGAGGTTAATAAAATACAATATCGGTCACGTTCAGAGCTGTTGGTGTCAATTAAACGTCTCCTACCAAAATTGATAGTCTTGCGTCTAAATTTGAAACAATACACCGAGGTTGACTTAGCCTTTCATCCTTTTGGAGTCATTAAAGCAAGAGTCAGTTCATTACTAGAATGGATAACATCAATTTACACACTCTGAAATAGCAAACCTTGTGTCAAAATTTGAAGTAATTATCATTTCATGACTATATCAGAGCTTTCCAGTTTTTACATAGTTCAATGTATTCTTTGTGTTATTTCTAAAATCATTGAAAGAACAGAGTGAATCTGATAATAGGCAAACAAACAAATTTATTTATGGCTAGAACAGTTCCACAATCATAAAAAAATAAAGGATATTCTAAATTGTCTTCAATTCACTTTTTGCACCTCTGGTTATGCCAAATTGAACATGGAATCAATTACGAAATTTCCATTCACACACTGTGGACACTAAGCTCATTGAAAGATTTTCTGTTCGCATTGGTGAAATATCTGCCAGTCTTTCCTTCCACAATGATATGCAAATAGAAACATCATTGGATGACTTAGTTATACCTACACAATGAAACTAATAAGAGGTAAAGTATCTTCTGCTGACCTTAGATATATGTATATTCAGTTTCTTAAGATATATATTATCAAGATATATATAATCATGATTCTGGGTTCAGTCCCAGATCAACCAAAGCCTTGTGAGTGAATTTGGTAGACAGAAAGTGAAAGAAGCCCATCATATATATATATATATATATACACACACACACACACACACATATATATATATATATATATATATATATATACACATACATATATATATATATATACATATATATATATATAGTTTTAGGGAAAAAAACAAGTTTCATGAACTCATCGATGAAAATCCACTATCACATGATATTTATCACTATCTTATGATATTTACTTTGTTTTATATTATACTCATTTATTGTGCTTTTAATTGTTAATTTTTCTATATGTGATAGTGGATTTTCATCGATGAGTTCATGAAACTTAG
>NC_068989.1:18806501-18813871 GCF_001194135.2 Octopus bimaculoides
TGACATTAAAATGCTGATAATGTCGATGTCTTTTCTGTTAACTGAAGTTATACTTTTATTCCAGACAAGTCCAGGAGTCCAAAGATTGCATTCTAAAAAATTTAAAGGATAAGAAGAAAATAATGAACACAATAAATTGTAAATGTTATCCTGTAAATGACAACTTCCCTAAGTTTGATGTTTTGGACCCTGATCACAAAATAAAAGGTCAGTGGTTTGATATTATCAAATATATCATTTTTCTTACATTTCGTTTTGTTAGTGTTTGTCACTCACTCTCTCCCTCCCTTCCTTTCTCTCTTTCTCTCTCTCTCTCTCTCTCTCTCTCTCTCACACACACACACTGGTTGTAAGTCATTATGGCATTGTATTATCTCTGGATTCATATACATAAACAACACAGATAATACAGAAATAATTATAGTATGTAATACATAGATATTATGGAGATAACACAAATGATATGGAATTTGTATATGTAATATGTAAGTAGTACATAGATATTATGCAAATTGTACATAAATAATAATTAAATAATGCATTAGCTGTGTAAATATTACGGAAGTAACACATATTGTTTGTAAATAATATATAACTGTTATGAAAATACTGCATAAATAATTTGAAAATACAATGGCTTGCATATTCATTCTTTATATGTTCTGCCAAATTCAGAAATGAATATGCAAATCAGTGTTGTGTTTTGTCATTGGAGAATAACTTCTCCTTTCAAACAAATTTGCGTTCATAACACACTCATTTCATTAACATAATGGAACTTTGGGACACCTGATATTTCGACATTATTTTGTCTCATCAGTCAAGAGAACCCCAGACTAATCATCATCATCATCATCATCATCATCATCGTTTAACGTCCGCTTTCCATGCTAGCATGGGTTGGACGATTTGACTGAGGACTGGTGAAACCGGATGGCAACACCAGGCTCCAATCTAATTTGGCAGAGTTTCTACAGCTGGATGCCCTTCCTAACGCCAACCACTGAGAGTGTAGTGGGTGCTTTTACGTGTCACCCGCACGAAAACGGCCACGCTCGAAATGGTGTCTTTTATGTGCCACCCGCACAAGCCAGTCCAGGGGCACTGGCAACGATCTCGCTCGAAAATCCTACGGGAGCCAGTCAGGCGGTACTAAATAATGATATATTTGCTGATGTCTGCCTACCAATAATAAATCATCACAGAAATATGTAATTTATGAATCATATGTCATTTCTATTTGCACAGTTAATGGTTGATTTTATATTGCAGGCTTTACACCCAAATTTGAAATCAATATATTACAGACCCTTTTTTTTTCTCTCCTTGCTGTAAAATATTTATAATCTTATGTTTAATCCTCTATTGCAGGGGTTGCCAAACTTTTTCAACCATCGACTCACTTTAGCCCCTTCTCTTTCTGCATCAACCCCCTTTAGCCACTTCTCCTTCTGCATCGACCACCCTTCTCATTCAAAATATCTTAATGCCCTGCTCTGCCATACCATATCTTAAGCGCATACCAAGTACTGATGCTATCAATTAAAATGTTAGCCAAATTATACATGTATATTAAGAAATTCTATTGAAGATGACTCGCTTTTTACATTTAAAACTACGTGTACGAGTATACAGTATTAAACTTTCAATTTTTATGAAATTGCTTCCACAGTTAGAAAAATGCATCATATTGCTGGAATATCTTTTATTAAAATTGACAACATCAATGTGACGATATGGGCATGGCACTGACTAACTATTTCAAGCAGTTCATCTGGGTGAGCTGGTCTTTCACACACCGATCCCCATTCGACCCCCTGTAATTCCTCGACGATCCCTAGGGGATCCCTCGGACCCCTTTTGGTGACCCTGCTCTATTGTACTCTATAGTATGGTACTCTACATTTATCTACAGTGTCATATTTTACTGTAAACTGTCTATTGGGTGGTTCTACATTTATCCATAATATGGTTTGCTATAATATATCTTTAGTAATCTATCTATAGTGTGGTCAAAAAAAAAAAGGCTCAAAAGTCTTTCCCAAGACATAGGCTCATAAGCCTGGTTTCCTGGATTCTGTGGTGTATATATTCCCCCACCCACTGGACGAGATGTCTTTTCATTACAGTGTTACTCATTTTTGCCAGTTGAGTGAACTGGAACAACATGAAATGAAGTGTTTTGCTCAAGAACACAATGCATCGCTCAGGCCAGGAATTGAAGCCACAATCTTACAATCCTGAGTGCAACTCCCTAAACACCAAGCCACATGCCTCCACCATAATTCAGTACTCTACACTTATATATAGTGCAGTACTTTACTGTGCTCTATCTATAGTGCTGTACACAACAGCAAACTATTTATGGTATAATGATGTCTGGTACTCTACACATTACCCCAGCTTACCTTTAGTAGGGTCCATTCAGTTGCAAGCAGTTGGGTTAAGTTTCTGGTTTGAGGATATTTTTCATTGCCTCCCCACTTCATTAGTCTCAGAGGCCTTGTAAAGGGTCATTGGCCCTGCGTTCACTCATTGATGAAAAGATTAAAATAAAAAAACAATAGCAATATTTCATTAAACATGACATGGGAGAACAAATAACAGTTCAAAATATGATTTTGTCTTTTAGATCATCATCGCCATCATCATTTAATGTCTGTTTTCCATACTGGCATGGATTGGACAGCTTGAAACCATCTGGAGAGCTGCGGGCTTTTGTTGAGCTCCGGTGGCTGCTTTGACATGGTCTCTATGGCTTGGTGCCCTTCCTAACACCAACTACTTTACTGTGTGTACTGAGTGCACTTTTTCATGCCACTGGCACTAGTGAGGTTGCTAAGTAGCTTGCAAGATAAAAAGAAAACAAAAACAAAACCAGGATTAAAGCCTCTCACCTTCATTGAGTTGGGGAGTAGTTGAGAAGGGGAGATGACTTTATGTCATGTTGAGAGGCTTCAGCATAACAGAGAGAGAGACAAGCACAGATGTCTTGCTATAAAGGAGATACATGGCTGCCCAGCATTTTATAAGGGTGGGTGGAAGTAGCTGAAAAGAACACTCTCTGAGTGGTTGGCGTTAGGAAGGGCATCCAGCTGTAGAAACTCTACCAAATCAGATTGGAGCCTGGTGTTGCCATCCGGTTTCACCAGTCCTCAGTCAAATCGTCCAGCCCATGCTAGCATGGAAAGCGGACGTTAAACGATAATGATGATGAGATGTCAAAGGGATTTTTTTTATTTATTTATACTTTTTTACTTTTTTTCTTACAGTCATATCATCATCAAGTCCTGCAGTATTTGATGGGAAAATGGTCAGCCGGCTCTACTCTGTTACATTGCTATTGGTTACCAGATTCACAATACAACTGTGAATAAGTCTCCTTTAGAATCTTGGTGCTTTAGAGGGAGTGTCTGCGTATGTGTACGTATGTGCATGAGGAGATAAATTCATAAGTTTGTGTTTTGAGTTACAGTTCCATCTAAGTATTATATAGTTGTGTGTTTGTGTTTTTGAATATGTGAATATTGTTGTTGTTTAGTTTAAAGTAAGTCTTACTCTAGCAAACCCATGACCAAAGGTATTCCAGCTGTAATCAGCCCATCTTTAATTTTTAAGACATAGTGTATTGTGAACTACATTATCAAATATATGTTGTTTTTTTCTATCTAAGATAATAGGATCTGGTGTGAGAAAAATTTGGCTGATATTTCCAGCAAGTCAAATGACCATGAGGAGGCTTGCTTATTGATTCATGCATGGATGTTTATGTATCAAGGTGTTTATAAAAGTGTGTTTGAGAGAGAGAGAGAGAGAGAGAGAGTGTGTGTGTGTGTGTGTGTGTGTGTGTGTGTGTGTGTGTGTGAGTGAGAGAGAGAGAGAGTGTGTGTGTGTGTGTGTGAGAGAGAGAGAAATCAATATATAATGAAAATAAATAAAACGTATCAAACTTTGCTTGTAGTTTTCATCATTATCATTTTAATTCTTTTTTATTCTTCTACTTGTTTCAGTCATTTGACTGCAGCCATGCTGGAGCACTGCCTTAAAGGGTTTTATTCTTTGTAAGCCTAGTACTTATTCTGTCAGTCTCTTTTGCAGAGCTGTTAAGTTCCGGGGACATAAACACACCAGCACCAGTTGTCAAGCGATAGCAGAGGGGACACACACACACACATATATATATATATATATATATATATATATACAACAAGCTTCTTTCAGTTTCCACCAGCCAAATCCACTCACAAGGCTTTGGGTCAACCCAAGGTTATAGCAGGAGACACTTGCCCAAGGTGTTGTACAGTGGGACTTAACCCAGAACCATGTGGTTGGGGAGCAAGCTTCTTATTTCTTTACTGCCCACAAGGGGCTAAACATAGAGGAGACAAACAAGGACAGACAAAGGGATTAAGTCGATTACATCGACCCCAGTACGCAACTGGTACTTAATTTATCGACCCCGAAAGGATGAAAGGCAAAGTCAAGCTCGGCAAGCTTCTTACCTGCTTGCATGTGACAGGCAGAATTCACTGAGACAGATTTCCTATGTCTGGATGCCTTTCCTGTTACCAACCTTCACTTTTTCCAAACAAGGTAATAATCGTCTAGACCTCAAACAACATGGACATAGCTATGAACTATTTTTCAGTTTTGATCTACCAATTTCACTCACAAGCTATTGATTGACTTGCATGGCTTTACTACAGAACATTAGCTGACAATGTTCAAGCAAAGGGGGCCAAACCCCTAAACCATGCAGTTCTGAAGCAAACTTCTTAACTACATGGCTACACCTGTACAGAACCATCTTAACAGCATTATAAGCCCTGGGAAGTTCAAGCACTGGGCCCTATAGTATATATTTGACAGCAAACTACAGCATATATTGATCAGAATTTGACCCTTAATGTCTTAAGACAGCACTATGCCTGTCTCTATCCTTTTGATTTTGGTCAGTGGTGTGTGGCAGGGATGGCAAATTATTTAAATGTCTTATGATGTTTAGTTATGTCTCTTTATGTTCTGACTTCAAATCCTATTAGGTTTGGCTTTGCTTTTCAGCCTTTCAGGGTTGATAAAATAACTAATTAGTAATTTACTTTGATCAGTTTAGTAAGTATACTCCTTCATGTGCAAGTATAAAAAATATGATCCTGCCTAAGCTAACTTTCTTTTCTTCGGTCCCAGATTGATAATATAAAATAAAGTACCAGGCCAGTGCTGGAGTTGATGGAGTTGGCTAACTCCCTCAAAATTGTTGTTGGCCCTGCGCATAAATTAGAAACCAAATGTGTTAAACAGCAGAAACATTAGAGGACTAGAAAAAAAAATATCTTATGGCAGTTCTTCAGGCTCTTTACATTCTGAGTTCAAATTCCGCCGAGATCGATTTTACCTTTCATCCTTTAAGGGTCAATGAAATAAGTACCAGTTGAGCACTGGGGTCGATGTAATCAACTCATCCTCTCCTTCCAAAAATTGCTGCCCTTGTGGCAAAATTTGAAACCATTATTATTATAATTAAGGTGGCAAGCTGGTTGAATTATCAGTACTTTGGACAAAATACTTATTGGCATTTCATCTGTCTTTATGTTCTGAATTCAAAATCCACCAAGGTCAACTTTTCCTTTCATCCTTTCAGGGTCAAAAAATAAGTTCCAGTGAAGCACTGGATGTAATCAACCAGCCCCCTCCCTCAAAGTTTCAGGCCTTGTGCTTATTGTAGAAAGGATTATTATTATTATTATTGAGTGAGAGAGCAGTGCATGCCATCAAAGTGACACTGGAGTAAAATATACGAAGCCCATTATACCCATCATGACTACCCGTCTGATAAGGGTACACTAGGCACATGCATCACAACCATATGTGCGTGACATGGTGATCTCATATCAAGATAAACAGCGCATGACCTCGCAGGTGGGGCCCAGTTAGAATTTTCTTCAGGTTGAGTAGCCCATCCTACTCAAAAGGTCCCTGAATATGGGTTGTTTAAGGATGTTGAACAACACACCCATGTTTCCAAAGGTGAATTATCCAAATTCCAAAGAATTCCTCTCAACACATGGCTATGATGCTCCCCAACTACTTCTGCTCGTGATCAGAGATGCACATATTGTCTGCCTCTAAGAGACATGCTCAACTCATTATGGTCAAACATCTGACAAGCAAATATTTGCTGTAGCCCATCTTTTATATCAAGCAGTTAAGACCAGAAGCTATGAGAGCCACTGCCTGGTACTGCATCAGGACATGGTACTGCATCATTGTATTCTTTTCTCCAACTTTCTGTTGTGTCAGAGACAGTTGTTGTTCCATTCCTTTTAAAGAGTTTCAGGAACCATCAGGTGAAGATACAGGAACTAAAGATCACAGTGCTGTGAGCCATTATATTCTTGTTGATGACCCATTATTCCATTTGTTTCCATGTGAGCCTGAATAATAAACTACTAACATGTATACAGTGGTAAGGCATCAAAATAGAAACACCATTTTGCTCAAAGAAACTGCATTATCAGCATCATCATCTAAAATTCATCTGTGCTCTTGAGCAAGACACTTCATTTCACTTCGCTCAAGTTCTCTCAGCTGTAGAGTTGCAACACCACTAGTGCCAAGCTGTATCGGTCTTTACCTTTCCCTTGGTTAACATGCTTGGTGTGAAGAGGGGAGACTGGTATGCATGGGCGACTGCTGGTCTTCCATAAACAACCTTGCCCAGACTTGTGCCTCGGAAGGGAACCTTCTAGGTGCAATCACATGGTCATTCATGACCGAAGAGAGTCTTTACCTTTACACCTTACTGCCCAAAGTAGGATGGTTCATCAAGATCCTTAACTCGCAAAACAAAAGAGACCCCCAACAAGTGAGCGGGAATAGGAATAGTTGCAGCATTTCAATGATCATTTTACTATGTCTCTGTATATCATATACTCTTTACTCTTTCACTTGTTTCAGTCATTTGACTGCGGCCATGCTGGAGCACCGCCTTTAGTCTAGCAAATCAACCCCGGGACTTATTCTTTGTAAGCCCAGTACTTACTCTATCGGTCTCCTTTGCCGAACCACCAAGTGACGGGGACATAAACACACCAGCATCGGTTGTCAAGCAATGCTAGAGGGACAAACACAGACACACAAACACACACACGCACACGCACACACACACACACATATATATATATATATATATATATATATATATACATTTATACGACAGGCTTCTTTCAGTTTCCATCTACCAAATCCACTCACAAGGCTTTGGTCAGCCCGAGGCTATAGTAGAAGACACTTGCCCAAGGTGCCACACAGTGGGACTGAACCCGGAACCGTGTGGTTCGTAAGCAAGCTACTTACCACACAGCCACTCT
>NC_068989.1:18813912-18815899 GCF_001194135.2 Octopus bimaculoides
TATATATATATATATATATATATATATATATACATTTATACGA
Organism: Octopus bimaculoides; assembly: GCF_001194135.2. Taxonomy (NCBI): domain Eukaryota; kingdom Metazoa; phylum Mollusca; class Cephalopoda; order Octopoda; family Octopodidae; genus Octopus; species Octopus bimaculoides. The sequence continues at coordinate 18,813,956 of NC_068989.1, forward strand.
CAGGCTTCTTTCAGTTTCCATCTACCAAATCCACTCACAAGGCTTTGGTCAGCCCGAGGCTATAGTAGAAGACACTTGCCCAAGGTGCCACACAGTGGGACTGAACCCGGAACCGTGTGGTTCGTAAGCAAGCTACTTACCACACAGCCACTCTTGAGGAGCTTACTTTGAAAATTGCTATAAGTGCATATTTGGTCGATTTCATGATAACCATTAAAACACAATCAGCAAACTGATGGGTTCACACACGTGAAATTTTTTTTAGTCAAACTGGGATAGATGCCATATAGACAGTAGGCGAATCTTAGTCTTTTAATCAAAATCAGATATATTCAAGATGTTGTTTTCAACAGTTACGCAAAAGTCGTTCCGATGCATATATCTGGTTTTGAAAGTAAGCTCTTCATATATTCATAACTCATGCTGTATTGTTATTCTGGTGGTCATACTGACTGTCTGGCTAAATGTAAATTGATATAATAGGTGAAGACATAGCAAGATAGTTAAGAAGTTCACTTTACAGTCTTTAGTTTCGAGTACGGTCTTGTGCTGCACCTTGAGCAAGTATCTTCTGTTATGGGACCAGACGGACCAATCTTTAGGGGTCGATAAATAAAGTACCAGTTACGCACTGGAGTCGATGCAATCGACTTAATCCCTTTGTCTGTCCTTGTTTGTCCCCTCTATGTTTAGCCCCTTGTGGGCTTGTTGTTGGCACTCCGTCGCTTACGACGTCGAGGGTTCTAGTTGATCCAATCAACGGAACAGCCTGCTCGTGAAATTAACGTGCAAGTGGCAGAGCACTCCACAGACACGTGTACCCTTAACGTAGTTCTCGGGGATATTCAGCGCGACACAGTGTGACAAGGCTGACCCTTTGAATTACAGGCACAACAGAAACAGGAAATAAAAGTGAGAGAAAGTTGTGGTGGAAGAGTACAGCAGGGTTCGCCACCATCCCCTGCCGGAGCCTCGTGGGGCTTTAGGTGTATTCGCTCAATAAACACTCACAACGCCCGGTCTGGGAATCGAAACCGCGAGTCCGCTGCCTTAACCACTGGGCCATTGCGCCTCCACCCCTTGTGGGCAATAAAGAATTAAGGAACTATGGAAGGCTATCATATGTGTACTCACTGTATCCGACTTCTTTGCTTGTCACCATCTGAGTGAAACGATGGTGCGATGTTTGCACTCCTTATTGACATTACAGCCGGTCGTCCTATGCTTTTTAAAGACTAACTGAATAAAATATCACTAAACTTTTTTTTTTTTTTAATATACCAAATACTTAGTAGCATTTGTTTTCAATCTGCTACAGTCAACTTTCAAGTTTTCCGTGTTTGCTGTGAATGTCTTTCTGTGTAAAATATTTGTTATTACTATTAATCGCACGTTGTCAGCTATTAAGTTACATAACTAGATATCAATGTAAGGGAGATCACTCTATTTCGTGGAAGTACAGCAACTTGATAGCAGACGCGCTAGCTTTCGCTAAATGAATTTCGACGAAGTTGCTCATTTACCATTACTGCTGAAGCGGCTTTCACCTGGCTGCTCGACTTGCTGGAAATAGCAGCCAAATCTCCCTCAAATCACGCCCTGTCAATTTCAAAATGACATTGGATAATATATTTCGAGGAATTGTGTTAAGCTGATAAAGCAGATCTATGATAGTAGCTGGAATGCTTTGATTATTGATCTATTCGATAGCAACACATGCACGCGCGCACATGTGTATGTGTGCTTGTATGTATCTGCGATGGTTTTTGGTAAGCAGCGTCGATTTTTTTTTTTTTTTTAATTTGTAAATAATGATAATAATACTATTTTATAAGCTTAAAGCTTATAAGCAATCTACTTGCAATGAGCGAAGAAAATGGTCTAATAATAAGGCACATAAGCTGAGTGAACTGGAGCAACGTGAAATAAAATGTCTTGCTCAAG
>NC_068989.1:18818484-18819526 GCF_001194135.2 Octopus bimaculoides
TTTTAATCTAAAATATACTCTTCTTCATTTTCTACAATGCTGTTCCATCTATCTAGTAGATTTTCACGGCCCTTCTTCCAAAATTCTCTTGTCCGTTATGAAAAATACTCCTCCAGTACTTTTCTGACCTCGTCTACAGAATTCATATTTTTTCTGTCCAAATGATTTTGAAGACCGCAGAGTAATAGTTAATTAGAGGGGGCAATGTCTGGCGAATATGGTGGGTGGGGCATCGTTTCCCATTCAAACTGCTCCACCCTTTGGAATGTTATCCTCACTGAATGTGACCAATCATTATCCTGATGTAAGAATACCTTTAGTCGTGAAACCAAAGATGGTGGTTTTTCTTCTAGCGCTAATTTGAGCCGCTCCAGTTGCTCGCAGTAGATCTCATTTTCTATCCTTTGGTTTGGGTTTAAAAGTTCAAAGTAGACTAAACCCTTCATATCCTACCAAACAGATAACAACACTTTACGTGGATGAAGACCTTCTTTAGCCTGGGGGGCCGGTGTTTCTCCTTTCCCTACACACTATCTTCGGCTCTTGACATTTTTATAGAGAACCCATTTCTCGTCACCAGTCACTATTCGGTCGTAAAAAAGTTCATTCGTAAGACGTAACAGCAAAGAAGAACACACATTCACTCTCTGCACGTGATTAGACACGGAAAGTTTGTGAGGAACCCATTGACCCTAGTTGCTGACTCTTCCTATGGCACGCAGGTGTCACTAAATGTTTGAATGATCAAATCCAAGCTTCTCTGCTACTTCCTCAACAGTTACGATGGGATTTTGTTCCATCAGGTTTTGCAGGACGTCCTCGTCGAGCTCTACCTATCTTCCAGGATAAGGATTGTCTTCTAGGCTGTAGTTTCCGGCTCGGAATTTCTAGAACCACCGTTGACACTGGCTTACGCTTGTTGTTCAATCGAACCGGTGTGTGTGTTAGTTAATAAGGTATTAAAGCAGAATGACTCACCCCATTATTAAATATGCTTCAACACACGTATTCACATAAAGAATCTTGCAAACCAAGTACAAAA
>NC_068989.1:18820695-18821204 GCF_001194135.2 Octopus bimaculoides
GGAAGTTGGAGGCGATAGGGGGCGCACCGCATGATCTATGGTGTGGAAGAGGAGCTACGGCGTATGCAGATGACATCACCATAAGCGTGACGGATAAGGGCAAGTTTCCAGTGGTGGAAGAAGCTATCAAAAGTTACGAGGCGGTGGCAGGAGCAAAGGTTAATAAGGACAAGTCGATCGGTTTGCAACTCGGCACCTGGAGGGGCAAGCTGATGCCGTCCAATAACGTTGTAAGGCGTTGGACGGAAGGTCGTGTTAAGCTGCTTGGAGTCTGGTTCGGGCCAGCCCTCCAGATAGAGAAAAATTGGAGCGAGGTGATCAGCAGGGTGACTGCTCTAACCCAGACCTGGTCTGGGCGGGCGTTATCCTTGTTAGGAAGGGCGGAGGTGGTGCAGATGTTTATAGCATCGGTTATCACCTACCGTCTGACCGTGGTGCCTTGCCCCGATTTGTGGCTGAACAAGTTGGAAAGAATCCTTTTCCGCTTTTTGTGGAAGGGAGGAAAGCCA
>NC_068989.1:18822026-18823822 GCF_001194135.2 Octopus bimaculoides
GTATATATGCATATATATATATGTACGTGTGTATATACGTTTGTGTGTCTCTGTTTGTCCCCCCCCGCCCCCAACATCGCTTGACAACCAATGCTGGTGTGTTTACGTCCCCGTAACTTAGCGGTTCGGCAAAAAGAGAACGATAGAATAAGTACTAGGCTTACAAAGAATAAGTCCTGGGGTCGATTTGCTCGACTAAAGGCGGTGCTCCAGCATGGCTACAGTCAAATGACCGAAACGAGTAAAAGAGTAAAAGAGATATATACTTATATGTGTGTGTGTGTGTGTGTGTGTGTTATGATATAACACTGTACATACATATATCTGAATGTAGGTTTGTATATGCATATTTGCACATGTGTATTTATATATATACAATAAACATATACATACATATGTTTGGGAGTGTGTACAAGTAATAACTAAGTTTGTATAAGCTGGTGTGTTTGTGCGCGTGGCGACTATATACATAGTATCATATAAGCATATACATACATGCGTAAAAACTTTATTCTACTTCTTTTGCCAAGAGTGTATATTTCAGTAAGCTCATTGTGCCATTATTATCCTTCACCAGTATTTTGACCTCATGAACTTAACAAAACTTTCGCCGCATACACCGATATTTGACCTTAATGTTTTTGAAAATTATGGGCGGCCGGCCAGTCTCCCTGGATGTCAGTGGTGGTGAGTACATTATTGTTAATGGTGATGGTGGTGGAGCTGACCGATAAACAGTTGTCAGGAAAACTTGAAAAGAGAAAAATATGTCTTTTCTTCCTTCTCTCTCTCTCTCTCTCTCTCTCTCTTCCTCCCCCCAGCCAGAAATTTTCCCCATAATAGAATACAGTGAATGCCTTTCTTTCGGGTTCGAATACGCCTCAAGCATATTTGAACTAGTAACAAGTTTGTATTTACAATTAGTATATGTATTTATGTGTGTGCGTAAGTACATATGCACACACACAGACACACACACACACACTCACAGGTGCGTGTTTATACAATTGTGTACGATACCTAGTTTTTTGTTTGTAGTTCATCAAGAATGATGGAATATAGCTAGGAAAGTCACTGGAAAAAGTGACATTTTATTTCGACGCTGTGTGGTAAAAAACCTGCTTCTCAAATATACAGTTCCGGGTTCGGTCCCACTGTGACACCTCGAACAAGATCCCAAGTGTCTTCTACTATAACCCCGGGCCTGCCAAAGCCTTATGAGTGGATTTTGTAGACGGAAACTGAAAGAAGCTCGTCGTCGTGTGTGTGTGTGTGTGTGTGTGTCTTTGTGTTTGCCCCACTTCACCGCTCGACAACCGGTGTTGATGTGTTTACGTCCCTGAAACCTAACTGTTGAGCAAAAACGATCTGCCATACCAAAATGGTAGATCGCTAGTAAGGAGAGGCAAAAAAAGAAAAAAAAGAAAGAAGAAAGCAAAGGACCACTGATGAGGTCACAGAAGTGTGACGAATGAACTCTGGCCGAAATACAATTAATATAAAATAAAGCTGAAGCAAGTGAACACCAAATATATAGTGCGTATGTTTTCATTGGCTAAACTGACAACATGACCGTCCCCAAATATAACAATATTGCTATATGTTATATTTTAATAATTACTAATATTTTATATATTATATATGTAAAGCATAATATGTCATACATGTATATTGTTATAATTGTCCTTTTAGTAAATAAATAAATTGACATAATATAATGTCTATAAGTTGATGAATACCACCTATTGATCCCCTCCACTTTCTTATTGCTCTCTCTCTCTCTCTCTCTCTCTCTC
>NC_068989.1:18824389-18825420 GCF_001194135.2 Octopus bimaculoides
GGGGGAGAACAATAGACTGAACTGTAAAGCTGTTTATTTATAAATGAATGGTTCAAGGTCAAGGCCAAAGAGCATGAATTGTTTTGATTTTAGTTCATTTTTGTTGTTGATTATTTTGTTTTTAAAGATTTACTGATTAAAAATCTTTTGTACACGTACACGACACACATACCTCTGTACGCACATACAAAACCGCCCAGACGTTTCTTTTGACCAGTCACGCTTGAATGATTGCCAAGGACAGCAGTTAAGTAGTTTGACCTCCACCACCACCACCACCACCGACAGCAACCTAACATGAAACTTATTTTCAAAGAAAGGAAATCGGTCACTAACACATTAAGCATTTTTCGGCGATTCAGTTGTCAAATACCTTAAATGATTCAGCTTACAGATAACATGCTGTCGAGTCACTGAGGTGGGAAAAAGTTGCATGCATGTGTGTGGTCCCAAGACTTGCTAAAAATAGTGGCAAATTTCCCTCAGATCGCACCGTGCAAACTTAGAAAAATGAATGGCGCAATTAGATATTGTAGTCCTAGATATACTATGCCTGCAAAGAGAAAAAAGAGGAGAGGCATTTGACTACAGATCTGCTTAACAAGCGCTGACCAAGGAACTAATAAATTCAAGTAGTAATTTGTCTATCAGCTTATTTATATACACATATGTAGTTGCGTATATTCTTACATATATACACATCTCTATATGTATATTTATGTGTATGCACGCCTAAATGACTGTGTCTGTGGGGGGTGGGCGCACACACACACAGACTGGGTGTTCGGGCTAAATTTGATAGTTTGCATTAGGGAAAAGAAAACACGATATCCTATCCAAAACCAGAAATAAGAGTATTTTTTTTTTAAATCAAAATTTATGAAATAGATTATGGGCAAAAGATAAATTTACTCAAAGTAACCACCCTCAGCTTCCATCACGGTCTCAAGACGGTTCTGGAACCTGGGTTATATGTTACCTGGGTAACCTGGGTCACTGTGCCCCTAGGAACATCTTTGGATGAATCCAGG
>NC_068989.1:18825566-18827179 GCF_001194135.2 Octopus bimaculoides
ATTAATTGTGACTTTTTTTTCCTGTGACTTTATTACCGGTCACCCTTTGAACACCTCCTTCATCTTGGCCACCAGCATGACCTTGATGTTGCAGGCAGAGCGGTTGGTGTCTTTCTCAACCGCGCTCCACACATTATAATTCATTAGATTACAATTGAGGGGGGGTAGGAGGCCAGAAACTGGGGTTGGTGAAGTTGTAGAATCTCTCCGACAACCACTTCTGGCTCTTTCCGGAGGAATGGCAAGGAACCGAATCCTGCTGCCACAAACATGGCTTTCCAGCATCAATCCTCTCCAGTCAGGGATTATGACATCAAGTGTTTCTTTATTGCGAAAAGCGTTTACACATGCGCGCGCACCATTACCACTACTAATTACGTCAAATTGTCTCATACTTTAATCCCTCATTCTAGCAAAACTCTCTGTACTGCAACCCCAATTATACGAAGGCAATCTTAGTCATGCAAGCTGCATTGTGACCTAAGTGCTGATGCTACGAAAAAGAAATCCCGCTATATGTTGTAAAGTGGTTTACATTAGTAAGGTCATCAAGCCGGATTCTATCAAACCGTCCTATCCATGATATCATAGGACAAAACCATTAAATGATAATGATGATGATATCAATATATAAAGGAGTAAATGTAAGGATAAGCGAGTTACGCAAGTCAATATACAAAAAGTATCGACCATTTAATACAAAAAATGTACATACCATAAATCCTCGAGTATAGTCCGCCCTTGAGTATAATATGCAGGGGATTTTTTAAGGGGCTGTACCTCTGAAAAACCTAAACCTTGTGTATAATACGCACCCCTTCTCTAACTTGAATCAAGTAGGTCTATATAACGTCCTTGGTTTGTAAACGTATATACGGTAACGTCCTTTATTATTATTGTATATATAACATAATGCAAGCGTGTAGCTTTTTTGTGCACTATGTTTGCAGAAAATAAAGAAATAACAGTAATAAAGTCAGTGAAAAATAAATATTAAGTAAATTGCCTTTACATATTTATCACTTAGAAAATTTTGCTTAGAAAATATTTTTCATTTTTAACCTCGTATATAGAACGCACTAGAAATTTTGACCATTAAATTTTAGGAAAAAAGTGCGGATTATACTCGAGGATTTACGGTATTTTTATATATAAAAAGGTCCGATTTTACAGAAAGGAGATTAAAGATGGAAAGATTTCATCTTTAATCTCCTTTCTGTCAACATCTCAAATGTAAAATTTCTTCCCTGAAGACGGAGGCTGGTATTATCTGATGATAGAATCAATTTACAATCATTATTTTGGACCACAAAACCCCCAGAAACAGCTGTTGGACTCATAAAACTCTTAGTCCACCCCTTTAATTCCTGCTATCATTTATATGTAAAACTATGTACATTTTTTGTATTAAATGTATTTAATATTTTTTGTATATCGACTTGCCTAACTTGCTGATCCTCAGATTTTATTCCCCTACCTGCTCAAGTTTAAACTTCTTGGGCACTACGAAGTGTACTCTATACGGAGAATGGTCCAGATGGACTATATGTAATCTGAACCTTTCCCCCCTTGTTTTTTTTTTTTTTTTACGGAATCCCACGTTTTAGGCTATG
>NC_068989.1:18833833-18836749 GCF_001194135.2 Octopus bimaculoides
ACGGAACAGCCTGCTCGTGAAATTAACGTGCAAGTGGCTGAGCACTCCACAGACACGTGTACCCTTAACGTAGTTCTTGGGGATATTCAGCGTGACACAATGTGACAAGGCTGACCCTTTGAATTACAGGCACAACAGAAACAGGAAGTAAGAGTGAGAGAAAGTTGTGTTGAAAGAGTACAGCAGGGTTCGCCACCATCCCCTGCCGGAGCCTTGTGGAACTTTTTAGGTGTTTTCGCTCAATAAACACTCACAACGCCCGGTCTGGGAATCGAAACAGCGATCCTATGACCGTGAGTACGCTGCCCTAACCACTGGGCCATTGCGCCTCCACATACAACATACACACACATACGCACACATACATACATGTATGTGTTGTATGCATATGTATGTATACATGTATGTATGTATGTATGTATGTATGCATGTACGTATGTATGCATGCATGCATGTATGTATGTACGTAAGTATTATGTATGTATGTACGTATGTATGTATGTATGTATGTGTGTGTGTATGTATGTATGTATGTACACTCTTGGTCTTTGATATTCAGCGAACGTTACAAGATAAAGACTATGGAATGAGCTTTAAGACCTGAAAGCATGAACGAAACTGACAGTTTTCCTCCATGCAAATAAGGAAGCCTCTACAAAATATGAATGTCGTCTTTAGGCCCTACATGTCAATGAAGTTGTCATTCCATTTGTTGAACAGGATTTCCATAAAAGAGAGACAATTCTGCAGAAACGTATCCAATCTTTCAGAGATACACTGTTGTTGCGACCCGTTGGAAGATCCTCCCCTGTTTTGGAAAGGACAAGATAGATACAACTTTAGTGCCTAAACCAGGAGTTCTCAACCATTTTTTTTTTTTGTCTATGAACCCCTTTAATTATCATTTTATTCTGGTGGACCACCATAGCCGTTCGATGTTTAAAAACTAGTTCTCTAGAAACTTCTTTCAAAATTCTTATTTTGTTTTTCACACATTAACTTGTGTTGGTTGAAACTGTGTAAAATGTTAGAGAAAGAAACTTAGCTGTTTCTTGCAATGCATACTAATACATACTTTTAAAGCAAAAATTTTTCAGGGACCTTTAAAATACTATTGTGGACAATTTACTATTTTGTTGCGTGGTCCCCCACCCAAAATCTTATATAGACCCACTGGCCATAAATTAAGAACTGAAAGTGGTTTCTGTACCTATAGCTTAATGAACAACTCAGACGGAATCTACTTCATCACTTTTACCATCTCTTCGATCAGTTCATAGTAAATATGCATACAAAGATGGAGTGAGAACGCCTTCACTTCGTCAGACAAAATGAAAAATATGAGTCAAAAAATATATTCATTTAAGAATACATTAATGAATCTAGTGAATGTTGGTCAACTGGCTATCATTTTTCACAGGAAAGCCAAGGTACATGTGCGAATATACTCTGGTTACTATAACGTATCGCATAAATTTTGGTCGGCCGAATGCGGCGAGCTGGCAGAAACGTTAGCACGCCGGGCGAAATGCTTAGCAGTATTTCGTCTGCCGCTACGTTCTGAGTTCAAAATCCGCCGAGGTCGACTTTGCCTTTCATCCTTTCGGGGTCGATAAATTGAGTACCAGTTGTATACTGGGGTCGATGTAATCGACTTAATCCCTTTGTCTGTCCTTGTTTGTCCCCTCTATGTTTAGCCCCTTGTGGGCAATAAAGAAATAAGAAACGTTAGCATGCCGGGCGAAATGCTTAGCGGTATTTCTTCTGTCTTTACGTTTTGTGTTCAAATTCCGCTGAGGTCGACTTTGCCTTTCATCCTTTCGGAGTCGATAAACTAAGTACCAGTTGCGTACTGGAGTCGATCTAATCGATTAGCTCCCTCCTCCCAAATTTTGGGCTTTGTACCTAGAATAGGAAAGAAATTTTGGTCGGACGTCTTGATCTGTTAATTACCATCACATGTAATTTAAAATTAACTGAAATAAAAGCTGGCTGTTTCAAGCCGAAGAACTTCATCATTGGTACAGTATTTTTGTAAGGATTTCCCCTCTCATAAGACTATTAAATCAAAAGAACTGTTATTGAAACGATCACTCTTTGGAAAATTTCTTTGCTTCAGATACTCTAAAGAATTATAGTTGGAATAAAAGATACGCGGAACTGAAATTAATTTTATTCTCTCAGCTGAAGCACCAGCTTAAAGGCTTTATAAGTTTATGAAGAAGAGGTGTCTGTGTCCGTTTCTGCTTCAGATGCAAACTGGTTACGGTGGATACCCACTGTATAAATGGACACCTGGCGAAGAAAGATTCACGGCGACAATCGAACAAACGTTACTATTGGAATACCGTATTTGCCGGCGTATAAGACGCACTCTCTATGTCTTAGACAAACCCTAACTTTTTCTTTTTGTGTGTATATGTGTGAGTGTGTGGAGGGTGTATTTTGTGGAAAAACAAATTTAATGTTTTTCGCCGTACACTAATACATTCGATATCCCATCCGTTATACGGTTGCATTAGTTGATTGACAATCTTTTGTTACATTTAAGAAAAACAAAGCCCGTCTTATACACTGGCATATTCTGTAGATAATCGCTGAAGAGTCTTATTGTTCGCTGCTGCTTTCAAAAATTTTCAAAGCGGAGATCATTATTCCGTATTACAGTTGAGACAAATCGAATAATTATATTTGCAAATACGACAACAATGAAACTGATCAAGCCTTTTTTTTTTTTTTTTTTTTTTTCCACTTCAAAATCCAGACTCAAACCGTCATTGATGACTTTCCAGTCAGACATGTAGACCACCTTTGTTGAAGGAGTGAAATGGATTCTGAAATTTCTTATCGATTACGTTGCAATCAGCAAAATGAGATCTGAAAGGGGAATTTGTGGCGAAGCTACTGTCCATCAAG
>NC_068989.1:18836759-18847614 GCF_001194135.2 Octopus bimaculoides
CCCACTCCCTTCTATGTTTTATAGTTCTCACAGCCTTAACACAAGAACTTCAGACCGAACACACACGTGATTTATCTGGGGGGAAACACAGTAATAAGCGAACGAATCACTACCTCTGCACATGAACGTGTGTGTGTGTGTGTGTGTGTGTGTGTGTGTGTGTGCGTGTGCGTGTGCGTGTGTGTGTGAGTGCACGCGCGCGCGCGTGTGTGTGCACTCATACATATACCCTTTCATTTTTATTTTATTTTATTTTGCTTTGGGTAAGGGGCCACGCTCATCGTGTTTGCAGGCCTTTCAAGACTGGTAAGAACAAGTTCAATATCTTTGTGCTTAATAAAGTACAAATTGCTGGGGATCTATTTTAAAACGGGGGCCACATTTTTCATTAATGTTTTACGTAGTGTTTTTGGTACGGAAAGCGGCACTTAATGTATATCGGCTGAATGGACGTCAGTGATTGGTTGAAATTACAGAAATACGACAACTTTAACATGGAATAACTTATGGATTTCTTTTTTTTTAAAGAAGACTAAGAGAAAAAGATGTTTTATATGACACATTCTACCAGTGTTCCAAGTTTCAAAGTGTTTCGTTAATGAAAAATGTGGCCCTCGTTTTAAAAAAGATCCAATTGCTGGATGCAGGACAAACGTACAAGTATGTACAAACTTAACATCTACATGTATATATAGATGCATATCTGAATACATGACGTTGCAAAAAAAACGTGGACAAAATGAAAAACAGAACATAAACAGAGCACAGAAAACAAACAGGCCACGTAGAGAATATTTCCTTCATCAGCTGCCCCTATTCTAAATTAAGCGTTTCGCACATACACACATCACCGATTTCCACCTACATTAGACGTGGTTGTGTGGTCAGAAGCTTGTTTCCCAATCATATGGTTCCGGGTTCAATCCCACTGCGTGGCACTTTTGGCAAGGGTCTGCTACTACAGTCTCGGGCTAATCAAAGCCTTGTGTGAGTGGGTTTGGTTGGCGGAAACTGAAACTGGTGTTTTTACGTCCCCGTAACTTGGCGGTTCAGCAAAACAGAAAGATAAAATAAGTACAAGGCCTTAAAAAAATTAAGTCCTGGAGTTGATTTGTTCGACTAAAACCCCCTCAATGTGGTGCCCCAGCATGGCCGCAGTAAAATGACTGAAACAAGTGAAAGATAAAAGATATAAACTGGTATCAAATTTTGGTAGAAGCCCAGCAATTTCGGGTAGGACTTAAGTCGATTGACTGGTACTTATTTTATCGACTCAGAAAGGATGAAAGGCAAAATTGACCTCGGCGGTAATTTGAACTCGAAACATAAAAGCGGACGAAACGCCGCTAATTATTTTGCACTGCATGTTAATTATTCTGCCACCTCGCCGCCTTGTACGCATATATGCACATTTAGAAATTTAATTACGCGTACACACACATATACATGCACATACAGGTATACATGCACACACACACACCCGCACAATTGTTTACATAATCGAACACAGACACATGAATGTGCGCGCACGCACACACACACCGGCATAGTTGTATACATAATCGAACACATAGACACATGAATGTGCGCGCGCGCACACACACATACATACATACATACATACACATAAACTTACAAATACTTATAAACATGCATACATATACATTGTAAACAATAGACACACACACGTACATACATTAACATGCATATATGTAGATACACATAAACTTGCAAACAAACACATACATACATACATACATACATACATACTAACACACATGGACAAACATACATGAATGTATATAGACATATAGACACATAAACAACGTACACATACATACGTACATAAACAAGCACACACGTCCAGTAGAGAGAAAAAGCAACAATAACATTTCTGACAAAAAGATTTCAATTCATAAAATACAGCTCACCTCGATCTGTTCACCGATTGGTCAACTGTTTAATTTAAGCTCCGCCTATCAAGGCGGGTCTTTTCACAAATATATGTTTCTGTCGGCGTGAAACTCGTAGTATTTTCATGTTTAACGTGTACCGCCAGTTGCTTGCTACAAAGCCGGCTGTTTTTTTTTTAACTGGGGTTGTATTTTAACACCAAAGATCTTACACTGGAATTACACACATCAGTTTGAATTTCAACGTTTTTTTTTTGTAAACGTCTGAATTTTTTGTGCTTGTATATATATAAATATATATATATATTTATATATATATATATGTATATATATATATTATATATGCACACACATATTTTAAAATCTGGCTTAGTTTGAAGCGAAAAATTAACGTGCAAAGTACATTCAACATATCACGCGTAAACTTTATTTAAAAGAAAAGTTAAAAGGACTATATATATATATATATATAAACGCACAAAATGAATGATAGAAAAAGTATGAGTGAAATAGCAGCAGATTTTATTGACCCTTCGACGTGGCCTTTACTTCATAATGATCCTACACTAGAAGAGTTCGAATTCATGTCACAGTCTCTGGAGTTAAGTTCTGTCAACGATGAATGGCTATCATCGTCGGATCCTTTCAGTGATTTCAACTTCGATAATTTTGAAATGTTATTTGCAGACCCCGACTTTCTCGTTGCTAATCGTATTGACAATCACAACAACGAAAACGCCGACCGCAATAGCAGATCGACTCGTAATCCTAACTTATCATCCGCGAACCCTTCACCCACGCACACCAATTATGAGTCGGATTTCTTGGCAACTGGTCAAGACGAACAACAGACACCATCGCCATCATCTTCATCACGAGAATTCTTCTCTTCACAAACTTCAGCACCACCCTCACCCTGGTCCCAACACTCTTCTGTCGGTTCCCCATTGTCAACACAACCAGATTCACCACTCGGATTAAACACATCTGAGAATTCTTTTGATTTTCGGACTTTACTAAGTAAATCAAATCTTCAAGTTCCAGTTGAACAGACCCCAAACAAACCCCAGCCTAAGGAAAAGGGGAAGAGAGGTCGACCTCCAAAGAAAAACCTCGACCGACGAATACAGAAAGGGAAAAGAACTGGTAAGATTTTTTTTTTCGTTCCGTTTCTAATTAAACCCTTCTTCGTTACCATAACTTAGTTGCTTCTATTCAATACATATTAATTAACAAGGTAGTCTCTATGTAATCGCTTGACCGGTGACGATCTTTTATATTACGACTGTAAACTTAATTTTAAAACATTAAAAATTGCAATACAAACATAAACGTCACTGAATTAATGCTTGAAACTTGTAAAATATATAATTGTATAAAATATATATTTAACAAGAATAGTCAATATAGCAACGAGACTCCACTTATGTTAGATGTAGGGGTTTCTCGTTTCGTTTCTTGTACAAGAATCTGGTGGAGTCAGTTACTAAATTAGAACAAATAATATATTAGCCAAATATATATTCAGATAATTACACGACCCAGAAGGTTGTGGTTCATAGGTCTGCTCAATCAAAGCTATCATGGGCTAAACAATAATTTATCACTTGTAAGTCAGATAACAGCATAACACTTATACACTTACCCCACCACCGGAACATGTAGCCTCTTCTTTCACATGTTTCCACATTAATTTATACTTACACTATTCAAACATTGTTTTTTGTCTCTCTCTGTCAACAAATAGCGTTTTTCTTTTGTTCTCAAAGCTTACTTTCTTTGTACCCTAAGGTACTCTGAGGTCAACCCCGATTAGCAAACGCTATAATGGGTATGGGATGAGGGAGTACGTCCCATTTTAAAACGGTAGGGTATAAGGAATTTGGCTGTTATTTCAAGCAGGTTGAATGGCCATGTAGAGGCTTCCTCGTTAGCTCGTTTAAACATACAATAGTGGTGGGAAAAGCAAACCCTAGATTGATAACTAACCTATGTTTGTAAGCGTATATTTATGAATGTATTTTGTTCATAATGGTTAACTTTTCGACCAGTCTTACCATACCAGTTCTTTGTAGATTTGGACAAATTTTACCACAGAGCATTTTTTGTTTTGTATAGGTTTATTTATACGTTTAGGTTAAAGTAAAAAGAAAGAAAAAGAATACTAAAGAAACTATTCTTGGGATTCTCACACTAACCGTATTGAAGACACACTTTCCTTCCACCTCATGATTTTTGACAACCGGCATGACAACACACACACTCACTCACTCACATACATCAGCATGGTGAAAAAGACAGCCGGGGTAACTTAGTTACTCTCTTTTCTGTTTTTTATACGTAACCCAGCCAAACGCCATAGCAACGAACGAAGCGCTGATACTTCTAACCAGCCAACCCTTTGTCTATGCATTTTGTAACCAATCCTTCCCTTTTTTTATATTTAAACTTGAGAGACGATGGGTCAAACTTCCTCGATCGTTACCAGTGACTTAAACAACTCAGTCCTTCATTCCCTGGTTGTATCCTGACAAATAAGCAATTTTTATTCAGACGATAAAAACAACGTGTTATAGCAGAACTAACAAAGTTTAATTGTGTTAGTTTGTCTTTGTAGAGATACTATAGCGACTTACTTTTGAACCTGTCCCTTATACCCGCTACGATCTCATAGTAGCTAGGTAAAACGGTAGACGGACTATATGTAATCTGAACCTTTACCCCCTTATTTATTAATTTTTTTTTACGGAATCCCACGTTTTAGGCTATGGAGATTCCGATTCTGAAAAAAAATTGTTTGAAAAATGTCACACCCCCCCCCCCACCAAACAGGCTATTTACATGCTAGAAATAACAGCCAAATCTCACAAAACTAGTTTTAGGGTTAGGTTTACCCTGTGGATCTATATAAAAACCGGGGGGGGGGATCGAAATTTTGAAATTGAGATTTTTGAAAATTTTGTTTCAGAATCGGAATCTCCATAGCCTAAAACGTGGGATTCCGTAAAAAAAAAATAATAATAATAAGTGGGGAAAGGTTCAGATTACATATAGTCCATCTGGACCGGTAAAACTTTATTTTTCTTCGTTCCATATCTATAAATGTAGACTCAGATTGATCGAAAACCAAGGAGAGGTTTATTTTTAGTTGAAAACATTATTCTCCTATGGGCATACACGCCGTTTGTTGCTGCTATTCCCAGTGGAAACGAAACCAGGTCGTGGTATATATTTGCAGAGAATTTACCTCTTAGCTTCATCGTTTCTCACAGCTGAGAGTTCTTTATGAAACACAGTCTCTTTATTTTATTTTTAATAAAATGTGATGACTGGATCTCGTCATATAACTGGTGGTTTACTTTGTCTTTGATTCTGGCAAAGTCGAACTATAGAAAAGCAACCGTAGTCTTTCTTACCGTCTACACCTAATCCATTCCCTCTTTCTTTCTAAAGTGACTATCAATTCTCTTATCTCTTTTTTATATGCACTTCTTTCTGTGAGTTGAATATACAATGTCAAGCATCCTAAGTCACATTTCAACTGTCCCCCTCCCCCTCGCTTCCATCTGTTTCTCTATAACAAGTATGATCTTTAAAAGGATAGATAAGTGAAAGTGATAGGTTGTACCTTACACGAAAATAGTCACTTAAACTGGGTTGTAAGGGATGGTGAGTGGGGTGACTTGTATAACGTCTTTGCTGATAAAAAACATTCTCTAAAAAGTCTTTCGCAGAGTATCTCTCAAGTCAACAGTTAAAAAAAATAGCTTAGGGTCCCTCTAATGTTTTATATACTAAATAGAATTTAGTCTTTTTTTTTCTTAATACAGGAGATGAATAGGGTTGAGGTGTTGCCCAGTTTAAAAGGGTTGTGATTTTGTGTCTTAGCACAAGCGAGACGTTCAGTGCTTTTTATATTCTGTGCTCTTCACTTTCCTTTTGTCAGTTAATAACTTGTTTTGTTAATATGTATATGTCAGCTAATGTGATAAAAAGTTTAATCTACAATTTTCACTATGTTGATTAGTGTCAAATATTAAAAAGAAAACACTTTTTCTGAAAATTCGCCCTAAATGACTTTTGACATTCTAATCTAATTGATACATGCAATAAGTTCACAAGCATGGTTTCCAATTTAGTGAATTAATTTCAGGCTCTCAATTTAATTCCAATTCCTGCCAGGGAATTAAGATTCATCGGTCTCTGATCGTTTGCGAAGAACATGGTCACTGGTTCCTTCCAGATTTAATGAAAAAATATCCCACTAGGGGTTGAATACTGAATAAATAAAAATCAACTATATTCTATATCTCCCTTACCCATTGCATGCTTATGGTCTTGTGTCAATAAATGTTTTTCAGTGCAACAGTTGTATTTTAGTCGTTATCTCATAATTAATCATCCTTTTTTTTCACTGAATATTTTGGCGTTATCCCTAAAACAAACTTATTTACTGTGTTCTTATAAAAAGTATAAGACAGTGGAAATTTTTAGAAAGTTTAGTCTGATTGAATATATCGGTACCTTTAATTTTAAACCTTAAAGTTAGAGGGAGCCTCTTATACTCCCTCGATTTTGTAGAAATAGCAGCTAAATTCCTTTCTACTGTCTTAAATCAGTCCTAAATATATAAAATGACAGTGTTAATGACTGGAACACTTTTTGATCCATAAGTCTGCTCGATCATTTTTAGTTCTAGTTAGGGGGCTGAACAACCACTACAACCGGCCTATCGACCCGCTCCTACCATCAACTTAATCAACCATAATACTTAACTTTCGACCCTTTTTAGATAAGAGTCGTGGGTACTACTAAAGCAGCACGGTCCCGAACGCGCAGTCGCGAGTGGTCGATCCTAACCCTAACCCTAAACACGTATTCATTTGCACACGCGGGTTAGGGTTAGGATTGACCACTCACGACTAGCTAGCGCGGACGCGCGACTGCGCGTTCGGGACCGTGCTGCTTTAGTAGTACCGAGTCATGTTATTTAGCGTTTATTGCAACAGCGATTTGTCGCGATATTGGCTCAAGAATAGATAAAATATTTAATATAAACACAAGGCAAGGCCTAAAACAGTTAGGAGATGGGAAAAGTCGATATTTGATTGGTACTTTTATTTTATCGACACCGGAGGGATGAAAGCTAGAGATGAATGTAAACACCTAGTACAAATACCGCAATGCTTTTTCATCTCCTCCCCTTTACCGACTCTTTTGATCAACCATCGATTAAATAATGTTAGAAATTGAGTGTTGCTTTGATCATCAGGGTTCCTGCCCCGAATTAAATATTTTCTATAACTCAGAGAAAATATATTGTATTTATTAAACACTAGTTATGTAGCATAAAATATTAGTTAAATAGAGATATTTCTCCTACAAGTACTTGCCGGAGTACGTAATAAAGTACGTCTAACAAACATTTTTATTGCAGTAAATTCAATTCATGAAAACAGTAATAGGAAATTTTCAATAAATAGTTTTTAGTTTTTTTTTATTGTTTCTAAAACATTGGGTTTTTTTCGTATGCTTGATACAATTATATAAATTGCATTCCTTGCGTCCAAGTCATGTTGTCAGTAAATGAGTGACTTTGTTTAATTACTTCCTTATTAAATTCATAAAATATAACAGGTCATTTGTTTGTATTCCTGTGGACCACTACTGTAGTAATCTGATCAACAGTTCGATTCTATGTAGGTTTCGATTCTGTTTTTAGAACCAGTTAGCTCTACGTAGATCATCAATTCCGTCTACATTCCCTTAAAACTTTCAGGTTTCGACCCAAGTAGTAGTTTAAACCTAGGATGGCACTAATCGAGCAGATCGTCTAAGTTTATCTCGGGTTACATTATCTAAGACGGTAGAGGTGTAATGTGGGGGAGATTTGGTTGCTATCTCTAGCGGGTCAAGTGACTACATAGAGGCTCACTCCCTGGCTGCCAAAACAGAAGAACGTCGAAGTGTATATATTAAGCCTTGTATTTGATCGTCGAAGATTGGAGTTTATCTCCTTTTATGGTCGATTACAGTTTGTAAAAGCACAATAAATGTGAGACAATGCATTTTTAAACCTCTGGTTGCCCCTATACATTCTCAGTACTAAAATTCCGGGCTAGTTCATCCTAACAATACGTACTCCTTCCAATGTAATCGGTTATAGCTGAATAGGTAGTACTCCGGCATGGCCACAGATCAATGATTGAAATCAGTACAAAAACATCCCATTGTTGTAGGTTCAACTCTCGTCCGCTTTGGCTTGGTAAATAAATTTACTATTTCAAAAGATTGTATGTTGCATATCACTTTTCTTTATGAAGTAAAATAAAACGGTCTTTTTTCTATCATTTCAATTTCTTTTAGCTATCATTTCTCCAGAAACACTCGAAGATTCAATGGTGAGACTGTCCCACACAAATCACACAAACACCAGTTGTAGTAGTAGCACATCAACAGCCGTAACGGAGAGAAAGAAACGTAAATGCATGACAGACGAAGAGAAAAAAATTCATAATGAACTGGAACGAAGGCGCCGTGCTGCCATGTCTGTACGTCTGGCACATCTAAAAGACTCTGTTGAAAAAATTCGCGATGATCCAAAAGCGTCGACAAAAAAAATAGTCGATGAAGCAATTGTTGCTATTGAGGACTGTAAGCTCTATGAGCAGGAACTTCTGATCGAGAAACAAAATTTGGCAGATCACCGGCGGAGGTTAAAGGCGCGGATACAATCTATGGAAAAGGGAACAGATTATTCTTTTACATCAACGCTAACAGGTACATTTTATCTTTCATCTTTTTGGGGTCGATAAAGCATTGCTCAAAATACTGGGTCGATTTAATCGACTAACCCACTCTATTTCTCTCCTGGATATCGGGCCTTTATTATTACTGTAAGGAAGATGGCTTGACAGAATCGTTAGCGAATCACCCTTGTTGTATTTCTTGCGACTCTTTACGTTTTGATTTCAAATTCCGCTAAGATCAGCTTTGCCTTTTATCCCTCCGGGGTCAATAGAGCATTACCAGTCAAATAGACTTACTCCCCTTTCCCTTTGAACCCCAAGTCAGAAATTCTTGGGAGGAAGGAAGCGAGCCGGCAGTCAGTCAGATCGTCGGGAAAATGCGTTGCGGCATTTTTTCCTGCTGTTTACATTCTTCGTTCAAATCTCGCCGAGGTTCAAGTTTGCTTTTCATAAGGAGGACGGCGAGTTCGCAAAATTGTTTGTGTATGTGGGCGAGAGGTACATGATGGCGTTTGTTCCCGGCTCATAACGTTTTGCATTCGAATCCTGCAGAAGTCAACTTCGCCTTTCTTCCATTCGGGACCGATTTAACAAACAACCAGTCAAGTAGTGAATCGATGTAATTGGCTGTCCCCACCCCTACCCACTACCACTAACAAATGCCGGCTATGTTGCTAAAGAATCGGTATTTCTTCCTGCTCTTCACGTTCTGAATTCAAATAACCCCTCTGAGATCGATGTGACAGTCGAGGTCCATTAAACTATTTCTATTGCCAAATTTATTCAGTGTTGGCTTTTTTTTTTTTAAATCCTGTCATGAGTGACTTATTTGCTTATTTTGCTATTCAGGATCAAATTAATAAACAAAAGTAAATTATATTTAATATGGTTGCCTGGTTTGGCAGGAAAGTAAATTTTAATCTCTTAGCCCCCATTGTCTGTCGTTAAATGGCTGGTCAGTTTAGACAAAGGATAGGAGTCGAGGAGGTTTCAATCTTTAGGCTTTTAAGATTCAGTTTGCCTTATTTGGAGCCCTGCATGTGATACGCGTTCCTTTTCTTTACGGCATTCTCGGCGTATGCGAAGTAAAACATTTAAATTGGAAATAAGTAGAAAGGTGGCTCGTTTCCTTAACCGTTATTTTCGCTAAATACATTAATGTACCTCTACTACAGATTATTTACCTCTCTTTGCTCCATACTTCTAACCTTACCTCTTCTTCCTTGTTTGGAGTCTGTGTCTGTGCATGTTAGGTTTGAACTAGACAGAAATTCAAAGGTTATTCCAAACTAGGTAATCAAATGTGGTTACTCGACAAGCTAGATAGAAGTGGTCGTTGAGTCTTTTTCATATCTACATTGTAGTCTCAAAAAGAAAAACGAATTCGCCAACAAAAAAAAAACCGTTGGTATCCTGGCTGGAATGCTTTTTTTTTTAAACAAAAGGTATAACTTGAGGCTAAACTATAACAAAGGCATTTAACATGTAAGGTAATGTTTTTCCTTACGTAATCATGACGTCTCAAATTCACATACGATATTCTAAATTATCGCCCAGTTCTTTAACTCCGCCTCTTCGACGTTGTTGCAGTTGAAATGGCGGGAAAGCAGCAACCAATCAGCGCACGGTGTTCGTTTTCCTTTTTCATCCTCTCCGTATAAGCCCGCGAAACTATTTTTCTTTGTCGAGGCTGCTTGCTTCATCATACTTTTCAGATTGAATAAGCTATATATTTTGCTGCCATACTGGAGCACCTCCACTAAAGTATATCGACTAAAATATTTCATTTTGTATATATTTTACTGAAACGGTTAAGTTGGCGTAATTTCATTGTCTCAATGCCCCAAATTAGGACATTAAAGCATTGTTCGACTCAATATGTAAGACATATTTAGAGATACGTACACACGATGGTTTACCGCGCCATTTCCATCTTTCACATTTCCCGCGTGTATACACATATATATGTGATATGTGTGTGTGTGTGTGTGTGTATATATATATATATATATATATATATGCATGTATGTATATAAAATGTGTGTAGTTACATATTATATGAACATGGCTGTATGTATTATATGTATAATCGTGTGAGGGAAAAATATGTTGGCCTGGAAGCAGGGGTCCCCAAACTTCTTAGACCATCGACCCCTTTATGGAATCCCTGACCCTTCATCGCCCCCCCCCCCT
>NC_068989.1:18847668-18854278 GCF_001194135.2 Octopus bimaculoides
CCCCCCCCCCCTTCATGAAATCCTTGACCCCCTCATCGATTCCGCCAGGCATGTACAAGAAAATAAATAGTAATAATAATTAAGTAGATGTGCATTTATCGACCCCATAGGGTCAATATTGACCACTTTGGAGACTCTTGGCCTAGAAGAATGCTTTGGTAGAATAGCTTACATATGTATTTGTGTGTATCAGAACAAGTATATTTCTTCTTGTATTGATGTGATAGTTTGTAAACAAACGTCACCATGTGAGTGTCCATCAATCTTCC
This sequence comes from Octopus bimaculoides, assembly GCF_001194135.2. Lineage (NCBI taxonomy): Eukaryota > Metazoa > Mollusca > Cephalopoda > Octopoda > Octopodidae > Octopus > Octopus bimaculoides. The sequence continues at coordinate 18,847,938 of NC_068989.1, forward strand.
ATGAAAAAATTTCTAGCCAATGGGAAGTTTTTCCCTTGCTTGGAACCTCATCGGTAACAGGAACAGCAAACTGAATTGAAATCCCACTTAAGCAATGGCTTTTGTGATAAGTGTAATCAATATCCAGTATGTAACTGGTACTTTGTTTTATTGGCATTTGAAAAGAGGGAAAGGAAGGTTGACCTTGTTAGGATTTGAACTCATTTCTGTGGCTACCTACCATGTTTTCTGATGAGAGAGAACCCATGCTGCAGTTTCAGTTGAGACTTGAAATGAATTCACTTCACTCAAATACATATAGCCATGACCACATCTTGGTTTCCCACTTAGAAAACATAAGGTGTTTTATTGTTTTATAATAGTGGATCTGCTTACCTACATTTTCAATTAGGCTAACCCTTACATCTTGAGAATAGTTTGAAACTCACAACTTTGTTCCTACCCATTACTCCACAAGCTACCAGTGATTGGTTGAACAGTTACATAATAGTTTCCATGGTAAAATAAATGTTTTTGTCCCATCAACTTATAGAGAAAAACATGCAGACAAAAGACCTTCACATGTCTTATCGGGAAGGTAGTGAATCAAAGGACCTCGCCTTCAGTGATACACAATTTGTTCTTTTGTTCATTTTACATCCTTTTTTACCATGCTAGCATGAGTTAGATAAATATTGTGTTTTACAGCTGAATACTCCTCTTGTTGTTAATACCTGATCTTTTCAATAGGTATCTTTCTTTCCACTCATCTTGAGCTGACAGACAATTTGTTAATAGGAATGTCAAACATCATTTGTAGCTCAGTGCTTGTTCATACACACAACACAGGATGTAAAATAAAATAACAGGCTAGCATAAATGCTAACTCAGGGACCTTATAACACTATGGTCATAGGACTTGCAATGTACACTATTTCTAATATGATCTGTGAAAATTGAGTGCAAAGGAGTTAAGAAAGGGTAGTGTGTGTTTATCAGAATTGCACTGTTCAATGAATGTATGAGAGCCAAGGTGTATCGGTAGTTATGTGTGATAATTATTGAATAATCTATGCATGGATGCTGCTATGTAATAAATATACATCTTAGCTGAAGGATGGACAAGAAATATGAAGAAAAATGTTCAAGTCACTGTTGAACTCCTACCACAGTTGGTTATGAGTTTAGTTTTAGGATTAGATTTTACCTTTGTGTATATTATGGGCTCACCTTTTGACCCATATGCTTCCACAGTATGCTGTGACTAATCATTCCTCTATGTGTGTGTTCTGAAGAGAAATGATACAATTTATTTTCTTATTTTTTCAATGGTTTCTTACATCTTCCAGACCAACAAACTAATTTGAAGCATCAGCTGGAGTGATTATATTTATGTTCACCCACCTTGCTTGCACACACAGAGAAAGTCAGTAATGTCATGAGATAAATAGGGTCTAATTTTAAGGACCTAAAAAAGCCTAATCTGAAAGCTAATGTTTTATTTTTTATTCATTGTACATTTTTTTGTAGTGGCTTTTTTAATGTATCTAACAGGGTCCCTAAGATTATCAAATCTGAAGAAAAATAAATTTGACCTTGGTGAGATTCAGAATCAGGATGTGGACAAGCTAAATACTGCAAAATATATATATTTTTTTTTTCTGTCTCACCTATAACAATTCGTCTAATCCATCTCCCTGTAATGAGTATGAGACAACTAGTGTAAGTCATTGGTCTGCAGCCATGCTGGGGTTATTACTTTCAAGAATTAGTTAATCACACCGGCCTATTAATCTCTTTATGTCAGACCATTTTAAAGGGATGCAATACTTGTTCATAAATCTAGTCTTAACTCTCGTTACACTACCCTTGAAGCAATCGAAGGTCACACCAGAATCTGGTTAAGAGAAATTTGTTTTGCTCTCTGTTCAAATCTTGAAATGGTTGACATGTTTATATGGTCTGTGTTCCATGTTTTAGTTGTGTTCCGAAGTTACACAGCAATGTGTCTGTCTGGCTACTAAGTCTTTGCTGTTGTGTGTTACTCTTGGGGTCTATGACTTCTTATTCAGTTGCCTAGCTTTATGCATATGCATTGAATATGGACAATATTATGCACTTGTATATATGTTACTAAGGAATCATACATGTGATAGGGTGGAAGCATAACATCACAATCATGAGTGCTTGAATCCTGCTGTGTAGGATTTTAACTCTTCAGCGTTTAAACTGGCCCATATCCAGGAATACCTTTTTCATGTTCAAACTGGCTAGACTCAGAGTCTCTCTCTCTCTCTCTCTCTCTCTCTCTCTCTCTCTCTCTCTCTCTCTCTCTCTCTCTCTCTCTCTCTCTCTCTCCCTACAGCGTTATTGTAAAAATAAACAGTCACATCATAAAAATCTTGAAGCTACATAATAATGCATGGTTGCTACTTCAAAACACTCTGAATACATAAGCATTGCATTTGAATGCTTGGGTTGAACCAAAATTTGAGAGTCCTGTTCAGTTAAAATACTGAAAGTGTGGAAACCTTTCAAAGCAGTGCTCCAGCTTGCCTGCAGGCTAAATGGCTGATTCAATGATCAGGTAGTTCTGTTGGTGCCAGCCAATGCAAGTCTATTCCTTGTTTGGTGTATACACACATGTTGGGTGATGTTAGATAGCAAAATCTCACTTGAATCACCTGGCAACCGTAAAAAACGGTGGGGGGAAAGAAAATTTGATAATGTAATCATAGATGTCTCTAGAAGACTGGATGGTTATGGCTGGAACCCTTTTGATTATAAATCTATGCACATTCATAGCATTTTTTTCATATAGACTATTTGTAATGTCTATGTTACAAATAGTAAATATGGTGTGGAAGTTGTGAGCTTCATATTTTATCAATCATTGATGCTCTAATAATTATTACTACACACACATGTACATACAAATCTATATATATCTTTTATGTGTAAATAAATTTGAAAGCTTCTATATTTGATGTTGCCTTTAAATATAATTTAATTTCCATTCGGAAGCTTTTAAGATACAATAAATATTAGGAACATACCAGGTTAATTTGAGTCTCTCTTCTAATTTTATATGACCTTTATGATAAATAGTTTTTTTATATATATATATATATATATTAATATTATATAGGTACAAGCATGGCTGTGTGGTTTAAGAGCCTTGCTTTGCAACTACATACATGGTTTCAGGTTCAGTTCCTCTGCATGGCACTTTCTACTATAGCCTCACCCCCCCAGGCAGACAAATGCCTTGTCAGTGAATTTTGATTGATGGAAACTGGAAGGCTGTTGTGTATGCATATATGGGTATATATATATATATAATGAGGAGAAAAGGAATAAATGTGTTCTTATAAAACCTTATAGTTGAGGTGTTAAAAATATAAGTCATGTACTGCAATTGGTTAAATCAAATATCACCCCCCCCCCCCCCACCAAAATGTGTGACCATGTGCTGATGATTAAATTTTTGTAGTGTGTGTGTGTGCTTGTCCACTCATATGTAACTCAGTAGCTTATGTTCATGTTCACACCATCAGATTGATCAATATTGTCGGAAAGTGTCAAAATTGTGATGATATTTGGTTGGATTTGTGTCATTGGAAATGTTTTGGGGATTTCTTTTTTCTCATATATCCTTTTGAAATTTCCCTGTGACACCCAAACAATTCACACAGAATAAAGAATGCTTAGTAGCATTTCGTTCCTCTTTATAGTCTGAGCTCTTGCCGTTTCAGAGACGATAAAATAAGTACCAGGGGTTCAATGTAATTGCCTTCCCTCTCTCCTTAAAAACTGCAAACCCTGTGCCAAAATTTGAAACAATTATCATTACAATTATAACGAACAGTGAAAACCTCTGCCAAGGCAACACCAATGTCCTCTCAACGATTGGTCAATATCTGAAATAAATTTGACTGCTCTCAAACATTAAGTAAAAAACAGGGAAAATAATCCAGAATCCTTGTCCAGTATCGGATTGACCCCAAAATCTAATCAGTTTATGCCAATCATGAGGCCAAATATCCCTGAAAGTTTCATCCAAATCCATCCAGTGGATTTTGAGATATCTTGTCCAAACAAACAAGTTTGACTGAAAACAATACCTCCGCCTTAGCAAAGGTGGAGATAATTAATTATTATAAAGATTATGAATATGTCTCTATGTATATATATATATAATTTGCATAATTTACTTATCTTTTATGTTTTTTCTCTCTATTTCAGACATGGACAGTGGTTTATCTGAAGATGAACATGTATCTGTTGTATAAGTGCACTTCCAAAAAAGACATTACAGAAACCTCACCATTTTTACATACTTTCACCAATTCATAAGACTGAAAACACTGCCATACCATCCACCCATCCATATACACACGCATCCATCTAATTCATATTGAATCAATATTTTTTTTTTTTTTTTTTTTTTTTTTTTTTTTTTAAACTCTTCCCAGTTCCTTATAGTTTTTTCTCCCTTCTCCACCTCCTCATATGTAAATACTTTTACTTGACTTGAGATGTATATTTTTGTAGAAAGCTAAAAGTAACAAAAAAATAAATTATTTTTATACAGTTATTGTTTTTCTGTTTTTTTCTCAGTGTTTGTGTGTGTCATCATCATCATTTAACATCCATTTTCCATGGTTTGACTGGAGATGATAAAATGGAGAGCTACACTAGCTCCAGTCGGATTTGGTTTGCTTTCTATGGCTGCCCTTCCTTACACCAACCACTCCACAGAGTGTACTGGGTGTCTATTACGTGTCACTGGCACAAGTGCCGTTTACTGGCCATGACCATGATTCCACTTAGCTTGACTTGTCTTCTCAAGCACAGCAATTTGCCAAGTCCTGGTCACTTGTCATCACCTGCGTGAGACTCAACATCTGAATATATATATACTCTTTTACTCTTTTACTTGTTTCTGTCATTTGACTGTGGCCATGCTGGAGCACCGCCTTTAGTCGAGCAAATCGACCCCAGGACCTATTCTTTGTAAGCCTAGTACTTATTCTATCAGTTTCATTTTGCCGAACCGCTAAGTTACGGGGACGTAAACACACCACCATCGGTTGTCAAGTTCTAATCTATGGGACACAGATAAAGTGCATGCCATGTTTGTGTGAAAGTAGTTGTGCAAAAAAAACCCTGTCAACAAATCACCTTTTAGTTTTGTTTTCAAAGAATTCAATATAAAATCGCATACTTGCAAAACGAGTAAAGGCTAATGACAGACAGGAAGAATATCAGTTGGTTGTATATACATGTACAGACGTGGCCGTGTGGTTGAGAAGTTTTCTTCCCAACCAGATGGCTTTAGGAATTGATAAAATATTTAATATAAAACACAAGGCCTAAAACAATTTGGGGTGGGGAGGAAGTCGATTATAATTTGATTAGTACCACTGGAGGAATGAATGTAAACACCTCGTACAAAATACCACAATGCTTTTTCACCTCCTCTGCCTTACCAAACACTTTTGATCAACCATCGATAAAATAATAAACGAACGTCGCTGTCATTTGGTGTCCTTTGTTTCCAATCTTCCGTGGAAACGTGTCTGACGGCGGGGATATTATTACCTTGCTTGAGATAGGTGACGGTTGGCAACAGGAAGAGCATCAGAAGATTTGCCTCAACAAATTACATGTGTGTATCTTGATTTGTAGTGTAACCAAAAATATTTTGAGAGACATAAGCAGGCATGTTTTGAAAATGAAAGAGAAGTTACAGACCTGCAATAACCAGTAAAAATTGGTGGGATGAGTACTTTGCAGTAAACGGTTAAGAAGTTCGCTTCGCAACCACGAGTTCTTGGGTTCAATCTTACTACGTGGCGTCTTGGGAAAAATATTATTTTCTATAACTGAAACCCATGATTTGTGAATGAAACTAGGTAGATGTAAACTATAGAAGATGGACGGGTGGATTGTATCTGTAATTCAAAACGGTGTGGCTTATAACACACTGGATCGCGTTGATTCTTCCTGCGTTTATGGAATCCTTAGCCACTTATATGTTAACTGATCGAACAAGTGAATACTTATCGAAACCGACGGAGATCCACCAGTACAGTAATTCTTGATATTTAAAATGTGCAAAAATGGCGGTACTTGTGGCGTTTGTTAGCTTGCAGAAAGTTCTAAGTGTACAGGTTTTTTGTAGTTGGACGTGAAACAAGAGAGGGAGTTGGGAGAAGTTAGCTTGAAGAAAGTCTCAAGCTTCAGTTGGTTTATAGAGCGCAGTGATTCTCAATCGTTTGCCGGACTATATAGTGCAGTAATTCTCAATCGTTTGCCTGACTATATAGTGCAGTGATTCTCAATCGTTGTTTGCCAGA
>NC_068989.1:18854693-18856673 GCF_001194135.2 Octopus bimaculoides
AGACTATAGAGCGCAGTGATTCTCAATCGTTGTTTGCCAGACTATAGAGCGCAGTGATTCTCAATCGTTGTTTGCCAGACTATAGAGCGCAGTGATTCTCAATCGTTTGCCGGACTATATAGTGCAGTGATTCTCAATCGTTGTTTGCCAGACTATAGAGCGCAGTAATTCTCAATCGTTTGCCTGACTATATAGTGCAGTGATTCTCAATCGTTGTTTGCCGGACTATATAGCGCAGTGATTCTCACTCATTTGCCAGACTATATAGTGCAGTGATTCTCAATCGTTGTTTGCCTGTAGATTCCTTTGATTTCTATTTTACTCAACTGGATCCCATGTTTAAAAAATCCTATTATATTTGCAGGAATTGTATTTAATAAATTATCAAAATACCTGGTGTATTGTAGAAGTATAAGCAATTTATTACTCATAAATTTTAAAATCTTCTGTGGACCCCTGTTGAGGAACAGTTTATACAGTGGATGATAATAACCCCGAGATTCTTTATTTTAGACATAAGTGCGTGCGTACACACATACATTTGTGTATTTTGATTTGTAGCGTAATCAAAAATATTTTGAGAGACATAAGCAGACATGTTTCGAAAATGAAAGAGAAGTTATAGACCTGCAATAACCAGTAAATGCTGGTTCTATCAATTATTATCCTGTATATATGCGTGCCTGTGAGTATATATATATATATATATATATAGTTGAAATTTACAGGAAAAAAGACAAAGACAAGTGTATGAACAACAAGGAAGTGTATTAGTTTGACACTCGGGAAACTGAAAAAAGTCTTTTACGTTTCGAGCTTACGCCCTTCAACAGAAAGGAATAAAAGAAAATAAACCGAGAGAGAATAAAAAAACTTGTGGATTTAGCGGTCAAACATGGCGACTATATATAATGTATGTGTGTGTGTGTGTATATATATATATATATGTGTGTGTGTGTGTGTGCGTGTATATATATATATACGTGTGTGTGTGCATATATATGTGTGTGTATATATATGTGTATGTGTGCGTATATATATGTGTGTATGTACATATGTGTGGAGAAACCTGAGGATGCTGTTCCAAATACCATACAAGATAAGAAACAATACACTTCTTTATAGTTTCACATTTAAATTAATTCATATTCTCATTAGTTTTTATTGACTATATTTCGGTCTGTTAAAAACGATTAAATATACTTTAGCTATGATAAAAATTAACAGTTCGATTTGTAAAGCATAATATCTGAATACTTTCGTAACACAAACGAATTGAAAAACCTTGTAATAATGAAAGTATAAACAACCGGGTTTTTTTTTACATCTATAATATTTAAAACACCTAATTAACTTCTCGGAAATATAATTTTTTTTTAATATGTATATCAATAAACACAGAGTTCTAATGTTGTCTGCATAGCTTGAGTGAAATACAATTGTCTCCCGGTCTACAGATACTGGTAGAGTACTTAAGTGTAAATGATTTTATATCAATATATACAAATTCAAATGACAAGAAAACATTCATTGGTATCTGAAACCGCGTACAAGCTCTTCAAAGATTTTTTAATGAGAAATTTTAGCAGTAGTAGTAGGAGGAGGAGTATGGAGGCATGCGCTATAACATCCACCATTTGTTGGTGATTCCCTACTACTGGCAGATGATACCTCTGCATCCCTCAGGCTACAGCCCTCCATCCCATGGTTTTGTTTGGAAAGTCGTCGATGGTGTTTTACGAAATCGGAGTGCAGATCCTGGTTCAACTTCTACGACACGCAGCGGAAACGTTGGGTCTATTCTTTAACATGCCGGCCCCCACATAGCACTAGAACCATGTGAAATGAAGTGTTTTGCTCAAGAACGCCATACGTCGCCCGGTCCGGGAATCGAACCCACGACCTAACGATCGTGAGTGCAGCACCTTAACCACAAGGCCGTGTGCCTTCAGATTTTTGTAACTTTTTTTTAAATCTCAA
>NC_068989.1:18856683-18857939 GCF_001194135.2 Octopus bimaculoides
ACGATCGTGAGTGCAGCACCTTAACCACAAGGCCGTGTGCCTTCAGATTTTTGTAACTTTTTTTAAAATCTCAAACACATCCTCCACAAAGATTATAGTTCATCTTTATTCTATGACCTCCAGGTAGTTTTGTATAACGAATCTTGCTACAGATGTTGCTTCTTGGAAGATGATGCAGACTGACTCAACTCCGCTTTTTCACTATTTTATTCTCAACGGCTTTGGCATAATCACCTGGACGGCTAAACAGAAGGTAGGTTATAAGGCGTCGAGCTGGCAGAGACGTTAGCACACCGGACGAAATGCTTAACGGTATTTCGTCTGCCGTTACGTTCTGAGTTCAAATTCCGCCGAGGTCGACTTTGCCTTTCATCCTTTCGGGGTCGATAAATTAAGTACCAGTTACGCACCGGGGTAGATGTAATCGACTTAATCCGTTTGTCTTTCCTTGTTTTTTTCCCTCTCTGTTTAGCCCCTTGTAGGCAATAAATAAATAAAAAGATAGGTTGTAGAAAAAAAAAACCCCGTTCGAGAGTTTAAAACCAAGCATTTATACTGACTCTGGTTGACAAGACACTTGAGCACTGGTTAGGTCTAGTATGAACTGTAGCTGCAGCTGTTAGGCTGCACAAATAGATAGTTAGATAGGTATAAGTGTCTCGAACTTATGATCTAACCCACGTGCGAATTTTCCTGGCATTCTCATTCTTTTTTTTATCTCCTTTCTTCTTTTCACTGATGCTCTAGAACATTCCTCTAGTATCCGAAGAAGGGCTATCCGCGAAAAGTAAAGTCGACCTCAGCGGCGGTCGACTTTATCATTCGTCCTTTCGATGAAATAACTACCAGTAAAGCACAAGGGTTGATGTAATCGACTAATCCCCTACCCACTCCAAAATATCTCAACAGCTCTTACCGTTTGTTTTTACTATCTTGTCTTGTTTTTACTATCTTGTTCTCACTGTCCTGTTCTTGTTAACACTTTCACCCTCCGCAAAAAATTCCAAATTTGATTTAATTTTCTTTGCGGGAAAGACTGTTCCAACGAAGTCGCGTATTGTCCTTGCCTTTTCTGTTTTCTGTTTTCGTCTTTACAGTTTCGTTTCTCATTGTGTTTAACGTTTTTTGTGATGTCCTGTACCCATATATGCTTGTTTGTATACATATAGATGTCGGTATGTACATATATGTATGGATATATGCATATATTCATATATTATATTATATGATCGAACGCCACGCATCCTTTTCCAAGT
>NC_068989.1:18868935-18871064 GCF_001194135.2 Octopus bimaculoides
ATATATATATGTATGTGTTTGTGTGTCTGTGTTTGTCCCCCCACCATTGCTTGACAACCGATGCTGGTGTGTTTACGTTCCCGTAACTTAGCGGTTCAGCAAAAAGAGACCGATAGAATAAGTACTAGGCTTACAAAGAATAAGTCCTGGGGTCGATTTTCTCGACTAAAGGCGGTGCTCCAGCATGGCCGCAGTCAAATGACTTAAACAAGTAAAGAGTAAAGAGTATACATTAGATCAGTAGTTTATTCAATCAATACCCATTGGAAATGCTCTAAAAGCTATCTCAAGTAGCTTCTACATGGACGAAAAACGTGCTGAGTATTATGTAATTTTCCTCTGATTTAGGCACGAGGCCAACAGTTTTGAGGGGAAGGGTTAGCCAATACTATGGACACCAGTTCTTTACTGGTACTTGTTTTTATGACCCCAGAGAGATGAAAGGCAAAGAAGACTTCTGGCTGTATTGAACTCAGAACGTAAATAGACGAGACAAATAACGTAAAGCATTTTTCCGACGCTCTAGCGATTCTGCCGACTCGCCGGCTTTCTGTACTACATAATAGCATTGAAAGGCGGCGAGCTGGCAGAAACGTTAGCATGCCGGGTGAAACGCTTAATGGTATTTCGTCTGCCGTTACGTTCTGAGTTCGAATTCCGCCGAGATCGACTTTGCCTTTCATCCTTTCGGGGTCGATTAAATAAGTACCAGTTATGTAATCGACTTAGTCCCTTTGTCTGTCCTTGTTTGTCCCCTCTATGTTTAGCCCCTCTATGTTTATAAAGAATTAAATAATAGCATTGACACAAAGTACTTAATGTACCAGTAATTTATTAAAGTTGTCATGCGCTAATATCACAAGCTACGGGATCTCAGCATAGCTGGAAAACTAGGGCAGCGGTTGAGTGATTTTATTAAGGAACAGATCAACGATATTCTCTGAATGGGAGTGCCTCAGGGAACTATCTTGCTTTCATTAGGCTGTGTAATAGCTTTAACAGACATACAAAATGTTATGTTACTAAGATCTCCATTCTCACTAACTTTTCTGAAGATACCAAATTATTAAAAGAAAATGATCAACAATTCAAATTATGTCAACAGCCTTCCATACCCGTCGCTAATGAGGTGCACTGGACGGCACTGTCCCCTCACTATTCAATGATGCACCCTCAGATTTACAGTGATAGACTTACTTCGTAACTCCACTTTAACACTATTACAAATTAGTGCCCACCCAGAATATTTTAAGGCACTCCCAGTCACCAAAGTCTAGAGACGGGCCTGCAGCCTTCAGGAAAAACTCTACTGCCGTATGTAGGTGAAGAACTTATGTAAACAACATATAATTCGTTACTAGAAAGCTTCAAATACTCCGCTGTCATTTCTATGAACTAGTTATGGATACACATGATTGGATGAGATTGTAGTTCTAGAATCAGGTCTGTGCTAAACATAGAAATTATAATGAGTAACCATGCATTATTTCATAGACATATCACTAAGAATGATAAACGACTGGCCGGGTGGATTCTGAGAATATTTAGTAAAAATGAACAAGAGTTTATGTTGGTTCTGTGGAGACAATTACTCACAGCTGTGACCACTGTATAGCACGAAGCCATCCAACTGTGTTACGTTAAGACGATTGCTTGTACAAAATGAAAACTTGGCATTGAAAGCTATATAAATTCTTGAACCTGATGACACTGTTTAAATCAAAAATGTTCTCCTTTCGTGTCCCGAGTTAGAACTAAATAATGCAACAATTTGGAATTTGGGATTGATATAGACACAAATCTTCATCCAGTTACCTCGAAACATAATCGAACCATATGGAGTTGATGCCGATATATCCAAACAACTCTTGGATATTCTACATAGTAGAATTCTAGGTAAAACTGCAACAGAGCTGGAGACAAAGGTGAAAGGTAAGGCATCAAAAGCCATAATTCTTCAAATATCAAATACAAAACAAAGGGTTCTACAAGCATTGATATTGTTTTCCTATCATAGGAACAGAGGTGACAGGCTGGAATCAATAAAACGGTAATTACACACACACACACACACACACACACACACACACACACACACACACACACACACACACACACACACACACACA
>NC_068989.1:18872001-18874250 GCF_001194135.2 Octopus bimaculoides
ATATATATGCATGTGTGTGTATATGTTTGTGTGTCTGTGTTTGTCCCCCCAACTTCGCTTGACAACCGACGCTGGTGTGTTTACGTCCCCGTCACTTAGCGGTTCGTAAAAAAAAACCGATAGAATAAGTACTAGGCTTACAACGAATAAGTCATGGGGTCGCTTTGCTCGACTAAAGGCGGTGCTCCAGCATGGCCGCAATCAAATGACTGAAACAAGTAAAAGTGTAAAAGAGTAAAAGAGTATCTACAACACATTTAGTAGCAAAACTGCTTGCTTATTGACTCCACCGAACCCTCGTCGCTTGGATCTTTGGCTGTGTTACGTATAGGAGGCTTCAACAGTCTTAGAAAATGAAAATCGACAATGTGAAAATGCTGCGGAACTTGAGCAGACGTTCAGACAGACAGACAGACCGCCATACAACACGGAATAACGTAACTAGCTTGGTCTGAATACACCTACCTACTAATGTCTAACTTCTTCAAGATAAAGCGCTGTGTTTCGTATTGGAGACTTCAACAATCTTAGAAAATTAAAATCGACAATGTGAAAATGCTACGGAACTTGAGCAGACGGATAGACAGACAGACAGACCACCATACAACACGGAATAACGTAACGAACCTGGTCTGAATACACCTACCAACTAATGTCTAACTTCTTCAAGATAAAGCGCTGTGTTTCGTATTGGAGACTTCAACAATCTTAGAAAATTAAAATGACAATGTGAAAATGCTGCGGAACTTGAGCAGATGGATAGACAGACAGACAGACCACCATACAACACGGAATAACGTAACGAACCTGGTCTGAATACACCTACCAACTAACGTCTAATTTCTTCAAGATAAAGCGCTGTGTTACGTATAGGAGACTTCAACAGTCTTAGAAAATGAATATCGACAATGTGAAAATGCTACGGAACTTGAGCAGACGTGCAGACAGAAAGACAGACAGACAGACAGACAGACAGACAGACAGACAGACAGCGCAAAATAAAACTGAAATGTAAAGTGACAGTAACGTTTTAATTACTGACATAGCAATACTAAATGACTATAACGATAGGTAGATGTATGCCGAAAAAAGCTAATGAATTACACAGACTTAGCTGTTGAACTAAAAATATAATGGCAGTTAAGGAATGTGTCTATCACTTCATTTATAATTGGCACAACTGGAATGGCACACAATCTTATATTCTAAGGATAGACTTAGGCACGTTCCAGAAATAACATTACAAGGACCTGCAAACATTATTAGGGGTATGATCACACAGCGTTCGTTAACCTTGAATATTTTCGCTAACTATGAATATCCTTGCTAACCTCCAACACTTCAATGTATATATTCTCCATGACGTAGCAAATTTCAAAAAGGGAAACACTTGATGCGTTTCTCAAACCAGTAGTAGTAGTGGTGGTGGCGGCGGCGGCGGTGGTAGTAGTAGTGGTGGTGGTGGTGGTGGTGGTGGTGGTAGCAGCAGCAGCAGCAGCAATGGTTTCAAAATTTAGCACAAGGGGAGTAAGTCGATTACATCGAACCCAGCGTTGGATAGAGGATATGAACTGATGCAGCTGTAACTGTCTCAATAGACAACGCCCGTAGGTTAGATACCTATCGAAAGGACACTAAGGACTGGATGCTTGAACTTGCCTTCAAGTATGTAAGAATCAAGAAACTACACTCAATATCAGAAGAAGCAAAGAAATATGTAAAGTAATTAAAGACCAGCGAGACGGGGGTAGAAATAAATGAAACAGAAGAGCCCACTGTGAAAGCAAAACAAAACATAAACCAAATCAAATGGAATCTCAGAGCTGCGAATTCGATGGAACAATAATGCATTATACAGTAAATACTCTACAAAACCCAGCAATTCCGATGTTGATGCAAATATGACCCATTGGTTGTTGTCTGCATCTAATCCGGTGGTTCTCAACTGGATCCACATGACCCTTCGAATTCCATGTAAGATTATGTGCAATAAATTGCTTATACTTCTATACTACTCTTTACTCTTTTACTCTTTTACTTGTTTCAGTCATTTGACTGTGGCCATGCTGGAGCACCGCATTTAGTCGAGCAAATTGACCCCAGGACTTATTCTTTGGAAACCTAGTACTTATTCTATCGGTCTCTTATTCTATCGGTCAATTTTATATATATATATATATATATATATGCAAGTATGTATGTATATATAACATCAGCAAATAAGTTGTTCCCCATGATTACAAATACAC
>NC_068989.1:18875929-18877220 GCF_001194135.2 Octopus bimaculoides
ACGACGTCGAGGGTTCCAGTTGATCCGATCAACGGAACAGCCTGCTCGTGAAATTAACGTGCAAGTGGCTGAGCATTCCACAGACACGTGTACTCTTAACGTAGTTCTTGGGGGATATTCAGTGTGACACAGAGTGTGACAAGGCTGACCCTTTGAATTACAGGAACAACAGAAACAGGAAGTAAGAGTGAGAGAAAGTTGTGGTGAAAGAGTACAGCAGGGTTCGCCACCATCCCCTGCCGGAGCCTCGTGGAGCTTTAGGTATTTTCACTCAATAAACACTCACAACACCTGGTCTGGGAATCGAAACCGCGATCCTATGACAGCGAGTCCGCTGCCCTAACCACTGGGCCATTGCGCCTCCACTGTTATATATTATGACGTATATATCGTACAATAGTGATCCTAAAAAGTTCTTCTTGATCCAACGAATCTTCTTGGTAGAATATGACCATTCCTCCTCAGTTCAATAGCAGAGAGTCAAGAGTATGAAGAGAGACTGTGAGAGAATGAGAGAAGCAAGTCTGAGAAAATGAAGTGGAGAGACAGAGAGACAGAGAAGGGAAAAGAAAGCTAAGGAGAGTGACAGGAAGAGTGAAAGAGAGTAATAGAGATGGAAAGAAAGTCGATAAAGGTAGAAAGGAGGAATGCAAAAGATGTAGAGATAGACAGACAGGCAGACAAATGGACGGATGAACTGAGACTCAACGGTTACGACGACTAGGGTTCCTGTTGATCTGATCAACGGAGCAGCCTGCTCGTGAAATTAACGTGTAAGTTATGTGTGTAGTTCTCAGGGAGATTCAACGTGATACAGAATGTAACAATGCAGGCCCTTGGAAATATAGGAACTACACATTTGTGCTAGTTGAGTGGACTGGAGCAACGTGAAACAAAGTGTCTTGCCGGAGAACACAACGCGCCACCGTCAATCGAACTCACAACATTACGATTGTAAGCCGAACACCCTAACCACTAAGCTATAGACAAACAGAATGACAGAGAGCGACAGGGATAAGAGAAAGTGTGAGAGAAAAGGGGAAAGCGTTGTCTACCATTCCGAGGTTGGAGAAAGTATTTTAATGATAAAATGGCTGGTTGAGAGAAACGAAAGTGAAAACAGAGAGGGAGTTATTTACATATGGCGTAGTGGTTAAGAGCACGGGCTACTAACCCCAAGATTCTGAGTTCGATTCCAGGCAGTGACTTAAATAATAATAATAATAATAATAATAATAATAATAATAATAATGATAATAATAATAATAATAACAACAACAACAACAACAAC
>NC_068989.1:18877230-18885101 GCF_001194135.2 Octopus bimaculoides
AATAATGATAATAATAATAATAATAACAACAACAACAACAACAACAACAGCAACATCGAAAAATACCTTAGGAATGAGAACCCAAGTTCGAAATTTCCCCAAGACACCTGATGAAGGTTGGAGGGTATATCAGCCGAAACGTTGTGTTAACAATACTCAAGATGAGGATAAATATCCGTCAATTGTAAATAATGTAAATAATGTACATAATTCCTCATCTCTTAAATATAGAAGAGAGGGAGTTGATTGAACTTACAAAGGCTAAACTGAAAAATTCCTTGTCTGATTTTTCATGTAAACACACACTGTACATGCACACAAGCACACACTCTCATTTACATATTTATACACACACATGTGTAAATATATATATATGTACGTACACATACATGATGATACCTAGAATGACCATTCATCTGCACACATATGTCCAAGTCTGAGCAAAATTTTTTTCTAAAGAACATTGGTCATTCATGCAAGCCTCTCCTTTCATAGCACCGATGTCATCTGAGATTATGGCCGCCGACTTTAACTGATACAAGCTTGTAAGCGCCGTGAGAAAGAACGCTTCTGAAGTCTTACAGCATCATGATGGTGGTGGCCGTTGTGGTGGCGGCCTCGGCGGCGGCGGCGGCGGCGGCGGCGGCAGCGGTGGTGGTGGTGATGGTAATATGTGTCCAGATCTAGAAGTCATATTTCAAAACCTTCAGACATACTTTCATATCTTTACATCTCTCTTACTCGTCAACTTGTCTCGACTCACTTAACAGCTTCACTTTTACTGCATTCAATACAGTTGTACTTTTGGTCATGTTCCTTTTCATGTCGTGAATGTATTTCTGTCTTCAGTACTTACTGGCATAGTAATCAATAAGCTAGCCTTTACTGAGTTGATAAATGGCCCGTTACTGAGTCTATAAGGGAGTCATTACTGAGTCAATACGGGAGCCTTTATTGAGTCATTAAGAAAACCTTTACTCAGCCAATAAGGGAGTCATTATTGAGTCAATAAGGAAGATTTTACTGAATTAATATTGAAGTAATTTCAAGGCGGTGAGCTGGCAGAAACGTCAGCACGTCTGGCGAAATGCTTAGCAGTATTTCATGTCTTTATGTTCTGAGTTCAAATTCCGCCGAGGCCGACTTTGCCTTTCATCCTTTCGAGGTCGATAAATTAGGTACCAGTTGCGTACTAGGGTCGATTTAATCGACTGGCCCCTTCCCCCAAAATTTCGAGCCTTGTGCCTAGAGTAGAAAAGAATATTGAAGTACTTTCATGAATTTTAAGTCAATAAGGAAGTCTTTGGTAGTCAACAAGGTTGTTTTTTCTGAATGAATAAAGTGGTCTTTGCTGGGCGAATAAGTTAACGATTAGCAAGACAATAAGGGAGCCTAATATATATATATATATATGAATGGCGCTATTATTACAAGGTCGGACAAAAATATGTGTTACGATATTTCTTCTGGTATTTATATTCTGAGATGAAACCCCACCGAGGCCAACTATCAGTTACCCTTTTGGTGTCAATGAAATAAAATATCAGTCCAAGATAGTGAAATGGTTAGTGGTATCTGTCCCAGTTCTTAGTGTTCTGACTTCTTAACCTAATCTGTTGTACGGCCTAAGATCAATATGTGGTGAATCCTTGGCTGCGTTTAGTAAATTTCCCTCATTTTCAAGCGTTCTGATTAAGATTTTCTTCCTCCTCTGCTTGCTGTTACTCCTCCTCCTCGTCCTCGTCCTCCTCCTTCTTCCTCCCCTCTCTCTCTCTCTCTCTCTCTCTCTCTCTCTACGTCCCCTAGTGTTGGCTATGGTTTTAAACCTAGTATGTTCTTCTCAAGATCGCAGGCCTAGGCATTTTTTCTTTTCATTTTCATTTTCATGGAAGACCAGCGGTTGTCATTGCAGAGAGTCCTCCATCTTTAAGCTAACGATATTATTACCCACGGGGACAAGTCAAAAGCCCTTACAGCATGGCACCAATGTCGTCTCATAAAAAGGGTTAACGCAAAAACTCCAAAACAAATGGCGGAAAAGCATAATTTTTGTCCAACGCTCTTACAATTCCGCCAAACCACCGTCTTCCTGGATTGTATAAAACAGGGGTAATATTTTGCTATTTTACTATTTACAAATCACACACCCAAACACACACACACACACACATACACACACACCGTAGTTCACGGTTTGACACTAGTGCGAATGGATGTTTGAGTGCGTGCCAGAGGGTAAGTACATTATCAAGTCGTGAAAATTATTCATCTTAAAACACTGATTTTTCGGTCTTCTGTCTACTCTTTTTTTCTTTCTTCCAGTCTTTTCATCTTTCTTCAATTCTTTTCCTTTTCTTTTCCCATCGTTTCATTTTTATTTTTTCCTGTCTATCTATTCTTTCTTATTTTCTTCCCTTTTTCTTCCTTTCTGTCTTTCTATCTTTCTTTCTTTCTTCATTCCTTTCTTTCCTTCTTCCTTTCTTTCTTCTTTCCTCCCTTCCTTTCTTTCTTTCTTCTTTTCTCCCTTCCTCCCTTCCTTTCCTTCGTTCTTTCTTTCGTTCTTTCCTTCTTTCTTTCTCCATTATTATTGATATTCTCGTTATTCAGGTTAAGATTGTTGAGAAACAGTCTCTTCTACTCACCTCTTGTTTTTGTGATGTTGCTGCTGCTGCTGTTGTTGTTGTTGTTGTTGTTGTTATTTTGTTAGCAATTTTGTGTAGGTCGAAGTGTTTCCATGTGAGTAATCCGCAAAGTACGGGCCGTTAAGGAATTAGTGCGGTTCACCGCTTCCGAGGGTTTAATAGGCGCAGAGTCAACCACATTCATGTATGTATATAGGTATTCAGCTATATGTGACTGTACGTGTATGTGTGTGTATTTGTATATGTATATATTTATGCATACATACATGCATTACTGAGTATATTAATAATGGAAAATATCTTCATTATACTTGCTAAATATTTACTTCGAATATTAAAATACGGCTCATTTCTGGTAGCTGGCTTTTAATACATTTTTTTACAATTAATTTCGGAAAAAACAGACATTTTGTAAGATATTTTACAGACAAGAAGGTCGTAAAATTTTTATCTATATTTTGAGTGTATTCATATCTTTCCGGTTTTCCTTTTCGTCTTTACCGACCTGCACATAGTCAATGTTATTTTTTCACAATTCTCCCTTACGTTTTATTGTAAACGTGAGGTAGTCTGGAAACACGAGTTAATGTCCAGAGAAAATATATGAATATATCCACATACTTGTTTTAATATGTATATCTATCATTGATTTTCGAGTGTCTTTCTGCTTTAGCTATTTTCATATTTTAAAACATACACACAGGCGCATACACAGTCACACAAACACACGTACGCACACACATTCACATGCACACACACATTCACATGTACAAATGCACACATACACATTGTAAAATGCCAAAATTTCGTATTCCTCTTTTCTTTTCTGGTTTCCTCACTTTCTGTCATGGTATGAGGATGTGAGAGGAGAAAGCAGTGGTTGTGCTGAAAGTGGTGGAAAAGAGTGAAATAAAATATAATAAAAGGAGGTGTATTAGACAGATAAAAATATAGATAGAAGACTGATAGAGTCTGAGGAGAGAAAGAGAGAGAGTCAGACAGACAGAAAGAAAAAGAGTGACATAGAATTTGTGTGTACAGCTGTGCTTGAGTTTAATTTTGTATTTAAGATTTTTCACGTTTTCTTATTAGTTTTTCAAGGCTGGATTTGAACAATAATTTACTAAATTCATTAACGTTCCAAGACCTTTATGGTCTCATCTTCTGATCAAAATAATGATAGTAAGCACGTTGTTTCCGCGTTTTGTGGTTGTCTGTAAAAGATAAAGGGAATGACATTGTAACTGATAATATAATCAACGCCAGATTAAAAATTGTTTTGTAATTAACGTCTGTTTACTTCCGTAGTTGGTTTTACGTCTGCTGTATTTCTGTGTTCATCTAGATTTTCTACTTTATTATCCATAAAGCTTACATATGTAATCATCTACTTCTGTTGTTGAATTCTATAAGAACAGGAGTTTATTATCATCTAATATATTTCTATCTAGTTTTCTTTAATGCTCTATATTACTGTGAGGGCACATGGCTTAGTGGTTAGGGTGTTGCACTCATGATTGCAAGATCGTGGTTTCAATTCAGGGACTGGGTGGTACGTTGTATCCTTGAGCAAAATACATCATCTCACATTGCTCTGCGATCACTCCGACACGTAACGCATGGTTCACTGTGCACCTATTGAGGCAACATCGATTTGATGGAGAGAGTGAGCTAACGTAATCACATACATTTGATCCTTATAAAGAAATCATCTGTGCCGGTCGTTCAGCGAAAGATGAACACTCATGCGTCGTCGTCGACGGGAGAGTCTATATTATATTATATTGTTTCTAAGCATTTTTTATTCCTGCTCTGGGGAAGGCTACCCTATGGTTTTTAGCAAATGCACGGTCAATCGCCGAGAAAGTGTCAAACTTCTGTGCTCAATGTAACATCTTAAGTCACGCAAGCATACATGTATACATTGAAATTCCTATATTACATTGGTTAGTTGTATTACATTCTCTGGTTTGCTGGTTTGTAGTTTCATGCTGATGGGAAAGTTTTTAACTCTCTTTGTTCTTTTTTTGTTGTAAAAAAAAAAAAATAATAATGCGCCCTTTTAAAGCCTAGCCAGGCTCATGGGCCTGGTTTCCCGGTTTCAACGGCGTATGCGTTCCCCGGCTGGACGGGACGCCAGTCCATCACAGCGTTACTCATTTTTGCCAGCTGAATGGACTGGAGCAACGTGAAATGAAGTGTTTTGCTCAAGAACACAACGCGTCGCCCCGTCCAGGATTCGAAACAACAATGTTACGATCATGATCTGACACCCTAACCACTAGGCCACGCGCCTCCACTTTTTTGTTGTAGTTATTTGTATTTATTTTGTTACTTTGTCAGAACAAGAATAACGTATTTTGAGATTGTTGATTACTAACAGTAGCGAGTATTTATAATCAATCTTTAGGCCTGTCAGTCTTCTTAGTTAATTACTGAGTCTACGTACTTAGTATACTTCTGTTAATTTCCGTCGAGCATGTTGACAGAAGCACTATTTTATCCCATTCATTAACAGTATTTGTATGCTATTAGTTTCAAATTTAGGCACAAGGCCAGCAAGTTAGGTGGTGGTGGTGGTGGTGACGACGGCAGCGGCGGCGGCGGCGGCGGTGGTGGTGGTGGTGGTGGTGAAAAGTCGAGTACATCGACTCCAGTGCTCAACTACTACGTATTTTATCGACCCTGAAAGGATGAGGAGCAAAGTCGACCCTAACAGAATTTGAACTCAGAACATAAAGACGGTCGAAGTATTTGTATGACATTGCTACATCATTATGATCTTTCAAAGCTGATAATACCAGGTATTGCTGCTTCTTACAGGAACACCGCATGTATGCAAGTTCATTGGCCATTTTTATTTATATATTTCTGTGTATCAGCCTGTCAATTTAGCCATCTACCTGTCTGGCAATCTATTTATGTCTGTCTATTTTTACCATATCTGACAGTGTCTGTGTGACAGTCTCTCTCCCCCTTCCCCCCTCTCTCTCTCTCTGTTAATTAATATGTCTATGTCTCTGGCAATCTATTTATCTGTCTCTCAACCTTTTCATCTGCCTGAAAGTCTACCTGTTTGCATTTCTATCTGCGCGGAAGTCTATCTGTCAGCCTATCAATATCATCACTGGCTCTATGATTGCTGATACCCCTGGACAAGATGAATTTGTAGACATATTTTTAGAATGTTTTTTCCAAGGAGTTAACCCTGTAAATGTACGGGAAAGGTGTTTATAACAATTTCTTGACTATAGAAATATTTTATTTATTATTCCCCTTTTATTTCGATCTCCCAAACACATGACGCCTCGGTTGACTGGCTGCTCGAGTTAGCGATACCTTCTGCCGGCTCTGCAGTCTGTCTCCTTTTCCCTATCTATCTATCTATCTATCTATCTATCTATCTATCTATCTATCTATCTATCTATCTATCTATCTGTCTGTCTGTCTGTCTGTCTGTCTATCTGTCTGTCTGTCTGTCTGTCTGCCTGCCTGCCTACCTGCCTGTCGGTCTATATGGTAAGCAGTCTATTTGTTTGCCTCTCTACTTGTGTATCGGTTTATATGTCTGTCAGTTCACACACGCGCATACGCATGTATGTATGTATGTATGTATGTATGTATGTATGTACGTATGTACGTATGTATGTATGTATGTATGTATTATGTATGTACGTATGTATGTATGTATGTACGTACGTATGTATGTATGTATGTATTATGTATGTACGTATGTATGTATGCATGTATGTATGCATGTATGTATTGTGCTAATCTATTGTCTTCTTGTTTATCTGTTTGTCAGTCTCCATCTACTTTGCTAGTCGACCTGTCTGCTGGTCTATTTGACAGTCATTCTAAGAAAACAATTTGAGAATGATAGAAATAATTCTTTTGTAAGATATATAAGATATTTTTAATGGTGTCGTTGTTATTGCTAATGATATCTCTGTTGAAGCTGTCAGTTTTTCTGTTGTTATTGTTGCTGTTGTTATCTTTGTTGGACTCATTGTTGATGTTTTTAAATCAGATCTTTGTACACGTGATATCTACATGACATGATCTTCTCTCCGTCACCGCTTCGTTATGTTTATATCATATTGTATATACGCACGCACACGCGCGCGTGCGTGTGTGTCTGAGAAACGGTACAGTACCAGCCTAAATACCAACAGCATTTTTGGGGTTTTTTTTATGTTCAAAGATCAAGTTACACCATAGCTGATTATGCTTCATATCCTTCGGAACGGAGTAAGGCAAATAGATGGGTGGAAAGGCAAATTGACCTGGGCCAAGCGAACCGACCCCGTGGACTCTTTTGACGTAGCGATGGGGGTCTATGACAGCACTGATGTATGCAACCTCATTGGGTTGTACATCCTGGATACTAAAGAAGAAATTCCCCTCTGTCCACTCTGGTTTCTGCAGAGATGACGTCCTGGCTATCCCTAGAGAAGCTAACGGGTACACCCTAGATAGGCTTAGGAAAGATCTGATTAGCATCCTTAGCTCCAGAGGACTGAAAATTAAAATCGGGACCAAATTCACTACCGCGGACTCCTTAGACGTCACGCTCGATTTGGGCCCTGGTGCATACATATTGCAAGCCAAACGAGACCCTATTGCAAGCCAAAACGAGACCCTATTGCAAGCCAAACGAGAGGTTGGCATATATCAACACAGCCTCCTGGTCAAAGGCGTCAGCAAGAGGATCTCGAATCTTTCCTCTAGCCAAAAGATTTTTGACACGTTAGCTCCCTTCTATAATGAAGCTCGAGCTGCTAGCGAGTTTAGGATCAACATTCCGGGCCCTAACACCCGCAGAAATATCGGGTTGTTTCTACTATTTGAAAATAATATGTATTCTTGTTTTTTATATTATTCATTTGGTTTTTTTAAATATTATTTTTAATAGATAACTTATTTAACACTAAATTATTTAGAAGTTAGAGTATCATTTCAACATAATATAAGAACTTCGATTTGAATAGTGTTGATATATTTTCGATTATTTTTGATAAATAATATTTGATTAATAATTAGTCTTTATTGTTTATAATATCGTTAAAGGTTTTTGTATTAAAACTTAGTATATATATAAAGTTTAATCTTTTATTCTTAATAATTTTTTTCATTCTTAATTTTTTCATTCATAATTTTTTCATTCATATTTTTATTTTTATTTCTACGTTTGTAGAAATAAGTATTCTTGTATTTTTCTATTATTCA
>NC_068989.1:18885619-18887840 GCF_001194135.2 Octopus bimaculoides
TACTTTGTTTTATATTATACTCATTTATTGTGCTTTTAATTATTAATTTTTCTATATGTGATAGTGGATTTTCATCGATGAGTTCTTGAAACTTGGTTATTTTCCCTAAAACTATATATTTTATATATTTTTTAATCTATAAAGCTCAAATTAATTTTATTTTTTTATAAATTGATTTTAATTGAGTTTTTACCTGTAATTTTGGATTTTGCCCCTAATATTATTATTATTATATATATATATATATTACTTGTTTCAGTCATTAGACTGCGGCTACGCTGGGGCAGCGACTTGAAGAGTTTTTAGTCGAAAGAATCAACCCAAGTACATTTTTTAAGCCTCATATTTATTCTCTCGGTCTGCGTTGCTGAACTGCAAAGTTACGTTGGACGTAAACAAACCAACACCGGCTGTCAAGCGGTGGGGTGGGGGCAAACGCAGACATTAAAACACACGTGCACATGCACACACGCATGTATATTCGCACGTGAGCACACATACACAAACACACACGCGCACACACACACACACACACACACACACACATAATACATACGTATTATATAACCGAACGCTTCGGTTATATAAATGCCCCAGCTGCCCAGCAGTGTGACTGAACCTGGAACCATATAGTTGGGAAGCAAACTTCTTTTTGCCAAATCAACTTTAATCAGGCGGATTAAGATTAAAGTCATTCCCGTCGTAAACAACTCATTTTTTTTTCTTTGTGAAGCATTAACCAATACGTTCTTTTTCTTTTCTTTTAATAGGCGTAGGAGTGGCTGTGTGGTAAATAGCTTGCTTACCAACCACATGTGTGGCATCTTGGGCAAGTGTATTCTACTATAGCCTCGGGCCGACCAAAGCCTTGTGAGTGGATTTGGTAGACGGAATCTGAAAGTAGACCGTCGTATATATATATATATATATATATGTGTGTGTGTGTGTGTGTGTGTGTGTGTGTATGTATGTATGTATGTGTGCATGTGTTTGTGTGTCTGTGTTTGTCCCCCCAACATCGCTTGACAACCGATGCTGGTGTGTTTACGTCCCCGTAACTTAGCGGTTCAGCAAAAAGAGACCGATAGAATAAGTACTAGGCTTCCAAAGAGTAAGTCCTGGGGGTCGAGTTGCTCGACTAAAGGCGGTGCTCCAGCATGGCCGCAGTCAAAAGACTGAAACAAGTAAAAGAGTATGAGTATGATATTAAAGATTTGGCTGCTATTTCTGACGGGGGTGAACAACGACGTAGGGCCCGGCTCGTTGACCTCTGTGTGTCTGTGTCTGTGTGTGTGTAAGCGCGCGCGCGAACGGGAGAGAGAGAGGGGGGGAAGAAATTCCAAGAGAGCATGTTTCAGAGAAGTCATCGGAACTGAGTGATGAGTCAGTGAGATGTGTGGTTAGTGAAGTGAGGCCCCCACGTTACCACCTGACATCCATCCGTACATGTAAGTAATACTTCCTGTAAATATGTCCATTTCCGGCGACCAACAATCAAATATTATAAGTCATAAATCCCCACAGTGTAGGGTGGGGGTGGGGTGGATGGGAGATGTGTCAGTTATTAGTCACGACTCGTTTTCCACCGGTTTTCTACACCTCCACCACCACCACCACTACTATCGTCGTCATCATCATCATCATTGTCATCATCGTCATCATCGTCGTCGTTATCATCATCATCATCATCACTATCATCACAATACTCCATCTATCTACACCTTAATCACCACCACCACCACCCTCACCACCATAACCGTCATTAACAACCATTTGCTTTAAATAAATGTTATTAGATGTACGCCAATGATTAAACGTCTTCAGATAGACACCTACTTACATACACACACGCACACACCCACACACACACATACACACACACATATACACACACATATACACACACATAAACACACTCGCAGATATAGGCATATACACACGTACCTACCAATAAACGAACATATATATATATATATGTTCG
This sequence comes from Octopus bimaculoides, assembly GCF_001194135.2. Lineage (NCBI taxonomy): Eukaryota > Metazoa > Mollusca > Cephalopoda > Octopoda > Octopodidae > Octopus > Octopus bimaculoides. The sequence continues at coordinate 18,887,601 of NC_068989.1, forward strand.
TATGCGTGTACATGCACGCGCGTGTGTGTGTGTGTGTGTGTATGCGTTTACTAAATATCAGTAAAGCATCATGATTCAGTCCCCACCAACCCGCCTCACTTCCGGGAGTCTGGTCTCAACCAAAGCCTCCAGTGTTTCTAATTTCAAGATATCAGAGAAACTGCCATCAGTTGTGTGATCTTCAGGGATTTACTTATGCCATAAAATTTTGGAGTATGATGATGATGATGATGATGATGA
>NC_068989.1:18888284-18890699 GCF_001194135.2 Octopus bimaculoides
TAACAAGTAACTGTAGAATATGTAGAGATGGACAAGAAACAATAAATCATATTATCTCTGGCTGCCCAGTCCTGGCTAAGAAGGAATATATTCACAGACACGACAGAGCTGGGACCTATATACACTGGAAGCTATGCCAACACTATGGAATAACAACAGAAAAAAGATGGTATAAACACACGCCAGAAAAAGTCACAGAAAACAAGAAAGCAACCATACTCTGGGATATGCCAATACACACAGATAGAGAAATTAAGGAAAATAGACCAGATATAGTTGTCAAAGATCATGAAGGAAAAAAATGCTTTCTAATTGATGTATCAATACCAGCAGATGACAACGTTTCCCTAAAACAAATGGAGAAACTTTCAAAATACAAAGACCTGACAGGTGCTTTATTTTATAGACCCAAGAAGGGTGAAAGTGAAGGCGACATCGGTGGACTTCAAGCTCGAAACGTAAAGAGCCAGACCAAATACTGCAAAGCATTTTGTCCGTCAATCTACCGATTCTGCCATTTCACTCACCGATAATAATAACCTTATCTCTAATCTTATAAAAGAATCCTCGCGTCTTCAGCATAAAGGTATTTGACTGAACGACTAAACATGGTTCAATGATCTACTGTTCTTTATGTTCCATGGCATTGTCTAGGCGGGGATTAACCTACACACTCGGAATGCATACTGTGTGACTCTTTGCACGGGTTGTACTCTCTTCATTATCATTAACACATTACCTGTCCTGTGTATTGCATGAAATACACAGGGTATGTTTACCTGGTGTCTGTACATCATATCAGATACACATTCACAATTTTTTTTCAGTTACCAGATTGACTTGGGACATATGAAAGGAAAACTTATATTCTCAGATCGTATGAAACAAAGGCTAATTAAGTCTGAAAACATGTATGGACGTAGAGGACAAGTTTATGAAAATTCTTTGGACAGGCAAAGAATTAATAGACATGTTGACGAGGACCTACACTAATGAAAAAAAACTAAAAGTAAATTTGTAGTATAGAGATGAATTTGTGATTAGTTTATAAAACTAGAAACTTCATATTCCAACCTGTACTGATGAATTGTATGGAGTTCATCCTGGGTGACATTCTCGATGGTTTGTACCCTCTTGATTATCGCTAATAGACACGTCGAAGGAGATCTACGCTAATAAAAAGAAATTCAATAGAAAATTGAATCTGTGATCGGTTTACAAAATTAATTAATTATACCAATCATACTCAACTGAAGATATCATGAATTAACATTTTGCCTGTCCTGTGTATCACACGGGACATATTTCTTTGGCGTCCATGCATCATCATACATGATACACAGTCCAAATTGTTTTCAATTACCAAGAACGTATAAAACAAGGGCCGACTAAAAGTTTGAAAACAAGCATGGATGTTTAGGACAAACTCGTGTGAAAATACTTAGGACAGGCAAAGGGCTAACATGTACAAAGTATACGGAACGACATACAAGTGAGTCTCTAAGTGATTAACTACTCGAAATAGCAACCAACTCTTTCTAAGAAAGGAAGGTCACGTTGGCCAATATATTACTATATATACACCAGGGGTTTTCAAACTGTGGTCCGCGGACCACAGGGGGTCCGCAAGGACAAGACAGGGGGTCCGTGGACAGCAAATACTTTTTATGGGCAATTTGATTTTATATATGTTTTTTAATCGAAATCTTTTAATTGACAATAAACCTATTTGTTAAATACTGTTAAATAAATAAATGTAAAAATATATGTTATTTTAAGCAAATATTTATGTATAAATTTCAAAAGCGTTTATAAGGTAAAGCCTGAAATATAAAGGGGTCCGCAAGTCAAAAAGTTTGAAACCCCCTGATATACACATAACAGTAAATGGGCTCTGGTGGAATGCCTTTGTTCATAAAACAGCTCGATCAGAGCTGAATTGTAATGCAATTAAACAACAACAACAGCGGCAGCAGAGACAGCAGTAAATGCCGAGCGAACAGTAACAGCAGCAATTTCAGTGATACATTTCTAATAAGTAAAACAACAGCTTGAACATAACTTCATCGAGATAATGATAGAAAGAACATGGTAGGCATAACCAACAACACTTATAAGCCTTACACTTTAACGTAACTCTATAACCCTCGTTCATCATACATGTCGTAGTAAAGTAAGCTATGATTATTTCTTGGGTTTAGAGGTGAGAAGTTTTGGCTTACAAATGATAAATTGTTATGAATCTCGAGCTTTACAACTGATCTCAAGCAAGTCGTAATATTTGAAATAATAACAAGATACTACTGAAAGTTTCAGCAGCCGTTAGTAATCACAAAATCACATAAGTAACTGGATCCAAATCCAATTTTGTACTTTGTCATCTGAATACTACATAACATTCAGGACATTATATAT
>NC_068989.1:18894414-18895176 GCF_001194135.2 Octopus bimaculoides
ATATATATATATATATATACTATATACTATATACTATAGACAAGTTCTGCAATTCAGCTCTGCAGATGCGAACGCTATTTCTTGAGCTCGAACGAGGTTAACCAAAACTTGATATAAAATGACAATTGAAAAGAATATGAAGAGAAGATGACAAATTATCTTAAGATTCCAAGTTGAAAATGTACAAATATAGTATATATTGAAATACAGAAGGGTTGTCACAGCTAAGGTTATTCTATACCAGCCCACTAAACAAAAGATCAATATCATTTCTATGATTTCATGCCATCGAAAAATTACCTTGAATTTTTTAGTGGCGTAGCTCGTCTGATGAGCTATGTTTCATGAGGCCCGCCTGGTGAGCTATGTTTCATGAGGTTCGCCTGATAATGAGCCGTATCTCATGCGGTCCACCTAATGATGGGCTATGTCGCATGCAGCCCTCTTTTCGGGAAAATTTACCTGTGACCCTTTTCTTTCGGAGACACAGGAAGTTTAAGCAAGACCTCTTCTTAACTGCATTTAATTTCAAGAAATTTAGAATAGTTGATATTAATGGAGTTATCTGCCCTACTTGCTTTCAGATTTCAAATATTCTTAGGAGGTGTTTTAGTTTTCTAATTACAAAATTGATCTCAAGAAATCGAAGTTTTTCAATTCATATTATATTTTAATGACTCCATCACACACAAAGCATAGCATTGCTAACTAGCTAATAGATAGAGAGATAGAGAGAGGGGAGAGAGAGAGAGATACAGACAG
>NC_068989.1:18896021-18900345 GCF_001194135.2 Octopus bimaculoides
CCTTTGAAAACAAAAGGCATTGATTTTTAGAATAGATTACTTTGATTTGGGGCAGAACAGCGAAGAAAAGATAAGTAAATCAAGAACTTTAGCGTGGATGCACATGAATGAATAACTTTTTGCATTAATTTATGCATTAATTTATGGATGAGAAATACATAAATATCTATTTAAAATACACCTCTTCCTCTTCTCTTTCTTCCTCTTTTCTCTCTCTCTCTCTCTCTCTCTCCATATTTCTCATGTTTTCCTTTATCAATATATCTTTATTATACATAGCTGCAAAAACATTAGATATGCATACACTGAGCTATATATATATAGTATGTGTAAACACACCAGTGCACATACACTTTCAAATATTGTAATAAACATGCGCGCGCGCGCGCACACACACATACACACACGCACGCACGCACACACGCACATACACACACAAATGCTTGTGCGTGTAAGGTAAAGTACTGACAGAAGCAGAAGGCCAGGAATTTGGGGAGAGGTCACAGTTGATGGTATCGACTCCACTATTCAAATGGTACTTTATTTTCAATAAATTTAATTTTTATAAATGGCAAGGATGATTGTGCTGAGATTTGAACTCAGAACGTAAAGTACTGTAACTGAATACCACAAGGTAGATTGGCCATCACTCTGCCCTGATTCGAGTTATCAAAAAGCAATTAAAACATATTTCACTGTAATTACTCCCGATTTTTGCGGTGTCGATTTTCGACCTCTCCCCCTCTCTCTCTCTCTCTTTCTCTCTCTCTTTCTCTCTCTCTCTCTCTCTCTTTCTCTCTCTCTCTCTCTCTCCCTCTCTCTCTCTATCTATCTATCTCTGACCCTCTCTCTCTCTCTCCCTCTCTCTCTGTTATTAAGTATTACTCTGGACCGCTTCATGAGACAAGTCAAACACGTACGTACATACACACATACATACATACATACATACATACATACATACATACATACATACATAGATAAGTAGATGCATAGGTAAGTACGTACATACATGTATACACAAATAAATATGTTGAAATAGATACAAATACACGTATACACATGTATGTAAAGGTATACGGACTCATACAAATATACCGACAGACGTTCGTACATCTGAATGTCCATATATGTATATGTACACATACATACGCTCACAAAAACTAATACACACACACACACACACACACACACACACACACACACATACACATACACATACCCGCGCGCACATACATACATATACGTACACACGCACACAGATACGCATACGCTCATGCTGTTGCATGCCAAAAGTTGTTTGGTCGTTATGTAACATAACCTCAGCGAAAGATAAGATAAAGAACGACTGGTTGTTTGTACGACACGTGTCTCTTGCCCTCGGACCTTTCCTTCTGGGCTGAGTCTGATACGAAGAAAAACCATTCAGATGTCTTTTAGATTACTTGTGCTTCCTTTATAAAAAAATCTCTCTCTCTCTCTCTCTCTCTCTCTCTCTCTCTCTCTCTCTCTCTCTCTCTCTCTCTCTCTCTCTCTCTCTCTCTCTCTCTCTCCTCCATACGCACGCATATATTTATACACAAACGCATTTATACATCCAAGCATTCACACATATATTTACGTTTGAAAACTAAATATATGAAGTTTGAAGACTAAATATATACAGATTAAAGGAACCAGCTGTCTATGTTACTAAATAGAGTCAAACAACAACAACAACAACAACAGTAGCAGCAGCAGCAGCACCAACAACAACAAATCATACACAAAATGGTTTCAGTTAAAAAAAACTCACAGAATACACACGCCACATCAGGCCTTTTCATACTTTTTAATCGTCCCACACATTACACAGGTTTCTTTTAAAGAAATTTGTCACAACACCTCCACCACCATACAGACAAACGCACACATTTGGTTGGTCTTCTCTGTTTGAAGGAAATTCCACATCATTTTCAGTAAATTTAAGGCGACAGACAGGTAAAATTGTTACGATGCCGAATAAATTGCTTAACGGTATTAATCCTGGTTTTCACATTGTAAGTTTGACTGCCTTTCATCCTCCATTTGGGGTAGATAAATTGAATAACAATTGAGCACTGTAGTCGATGTAATTGTCTCCTCATTCCCTCAAAATTATTGGCCTTATACGCAAGTTAGAAAGGATTATTTTCGGTAAAATTAAACATTGGCGATTTTCTCTGTGAAAGACTAGATAGACACTTGATTCTTGTCCAGGGAGCCTTCACACTCCTGCTCTCAATAGAATTTTGATGAACTTAGATTCCATTTGCGAATAGAGAATTATTAAATAATAAAGTGGACGGATGTTAATAAAATTAATCATTTTAATTGCATCTTCTAACACCTTCAGAACTGCAGACATTTCTTTAAACACTAAAATCTCTTGATGAATCATACAATGAGTGAAAGCATTAGGATTTTTGTTTACAGATTTGATTTTAACTTGAAATGCAATTATCCTTCCTGTCATAGCTGTTGTACCATCAGTACATGTTCTAGTACAGTTATTCCGCATTCAAATCTCTGAAGAAATCGTTTACACTTTGAAAAATATTTCCACATACCATACGTTCATCTAAAGATCAACAGAACTACAAGTCCTCTTGAACTAAGTTTGAAATGTCGGCCATTTCATCCAATAGACTTGCAAATTTAGTGGGTTTAAAATTTTTTTTACTTCTTCCAATAAATTTCTCCAATTGATCCTCGTTAATTTCTGAACTACGACCACCAACAGTATTACTTGACAAAGGAACTCTTCTCAATTCATTTGCATATTTTCTCCTTGAACAATTACAGCTATCGTAATCACTTCAGGTAACACAGGTTCTTCACCGATACAGCATGTTCTTGTTTTTTTGGTTTTTTTTTAGTTTTTGCAATTAAATAAACAGCTTCGAAATATGCCCTTAAGTATTTCACTATATCTAAAGTGGGAATATATGTTCCGCAGGAGATTCTGTTAGCTTTTCAAAAAATTATATATATATTTAGGTGCAGGCGTGACTGCGTAGTACGAAGCTTGCTTCCCAAGCACATGGTTCCGGGTTCAGTTCACTGCGTGACACCTTGAGCAGGTGTCTACTCTTATAGCCTGGGACAGACCAAAACTTTTCCAGTGGATTTAGTGGACGGAAACTGAAATGTGGTGGGGGTGAAAGAGAGAGAGATAGAGAGAGAGTTTTCCCCCACCACCAATGACAACCGGTGTGGGTGTGTTTTCGTCCCCGTAACTTCGTGGTTCGGCAAAGCACACCGACAGAAAAGTATCAGGATTTAAAAAGTAAGTACTGGGATCGACTCCTTTGACTGAAAATTCTTGAAGGCGATCCCTCAGCTTGGCTGCAGTCTGATGACTGAAGTAAGAAAAAGATAACGTGACACTCCGTCACTTCCGATCAACGGAACAGCCTGCTGGTGAAATTAACGCGTAAATGGCCGAGTACTCCACAGACTCGCGTACCCTTAACGTAGTTCTCGGGGGAGATTCAGCGTGACACTGAGTGTGACAAGGCTGGCCCTTTGAAATACAGGTGCAACAGGAACAAGGAGTGAGAGAAAGTGGTGGTGAAACAATACAGCAGGGTTCGCCACCACCCTCTACCGGAGCCTTGTGGAGATTTAGGTGCTTTCGCTCAATAAACACTCACAACGCCCGGTCTGGGAATCGAAACCGCGATCCTACGACCGCGAGTCCGCTGCCCTAACCACTGGGTCATTGCGCCTCCATGTAAAAGATACTGTTACTACTATCACCACTACTGTTACTACTATCACACTACTGTTACTACTACCACACTACTGTTACTACTACCACCACCACCACCATCATCACCACAGCTACTACTACCACTACCACTACCTCCACCACCACTGCCACTACAGCTACAGCTGCTCCCACCACTACCACCACTATTACTATAACTACTACTACCACCACCACGATAACTATCACAACGAAAACCACTACCACCGCCACTTATTTCTCAACCAAAACAACTACCCAACACAACAACATAAGACTACTATCACTACTACTACTGCTACAACTAATAATATTACCACAACGCTGTCACAACCATTAACACTACCCTCACCTTCGCGGCCATCACCACTGAAACCACTCCAACCACAACCTCCTCCATAACCGAAACCACGACAACAGCAACAAACACCACCACCACCACCACCACTACCACCCACCACCACCATCATCATCATCATCATCCCCACCACCACCGCCATCACCATTAACCATTAGCAAAGCTTATTTCCAGATTAATGTTCCTGAAAGAAACAC
>NC_068989.1:18900571-18902905 GCF_001194135.2 Octopus bimaculoides
GGATGTAGGAGGGAGAATGGGGAGTTATTTGAGTTTGAGGTGTTAGGGATAAGGGTGGCGAGGACCTTGTTTCCCTTTTTGTACTTTTCAGTTGAATACCTCTCTCTAATGTGTCGTCTGATAGGGCCCTTTAAAACAGTGTGGGTGTGCCAGGCTCTGTGTGTGTGTGTGTGTGTGTGTTTGTGCGTGATTGTCATTATACACCATCACGACTAGCTGAGATATACATACACACACACACACACACACACACACACACACACACACACACACACACACACATATTTACATACAGGGTTGCCCAAAAATCATGAATGGGTTTCAATTTTTTGGTAACTCCTTAAAGCTTTTGGACTCATAATCGTAAGATAGTGGTTTCGATTCCTGGACCGGGCGATGCGCTGTGTTCTTGAACAAATCATTTCATTTCATTTCACGTTGTTCCAGTCCGTTCAGCCGGCAAAATGAATAATTCTGCGACGAATCGGCGTCCCGTTCAAGTGGAGAATACATATTCCACGAAAACCGGGAAACCGGCCCTTATGAGTCTATATGACTCAAGAAAGATCTCTATCCTATCTAAATTGGTATATAGTCGTGTTTTCAATATACCAGAGGCCGTTCCTCATTTATACAAATACACGCACAGTCACACAAACACATACATGTATGTAGGTGTACATGCATGCGTTTGTGCATATAAATATAAGTACGCATGTATGCATATGTGTATATTTTTAAACGCATGTGATAATGGTGCCAGTGTGTGTTTTCATGTATGTGTGTGCGCGTGTATTCTACAAAATACAAACTATAATTTCATACAAAACAGACCACAGTTGACCTTCCTGTGAGATGACGATCCGGCTATTTTTCACTAAAACATTTGTTAACCAAAACAAAAGCTAACTTTTAGCTATTTTCATACCTCAGAGAACCTCTTTATTGCAAATTCCATTCCCAAATGGTATTCTTCAGACATTAGTTCTCCAAGATGTATTCTTCATTCATAAATTCAGCACATGTTCAAATGAATATTTCTGTATGAATCGCCTTTCCCAAAAATGTTATTCATAGACATCTGGAAAGATCCTAAAACTACGTCCCTGTAACTTAGCGATTCGACAAAAGAGAACGACAGAACACGTACTAGACCTTAAAAAAAGTACTGGAGTCGATTCGCTTGACTAAAACCTTTCAAGGCAGTGTTCCAGCCTGGCCGCAGTCTAATGACTAAAACAAGTAGATGACAAAAGATATACCCAATATACACTTTGAAATTCGAACTAATGAGGGAAGATGCCTGTAAGTAGTCCCTTGCTCTTCTAGAAATAGAAATTTACCACAAATTACAATGTAGTCCCTGATATATAGAAAGAAGGGATGATCACGCCTAAAACGTTTTTGATCACAGGTCTGATTAGTAAGGGTTGACATAGACAGTGGAGTAACTAGAATGTATGTTGCCAAGAGCCGCCCTTAAATTTGCCTGGCGTATGAGCCTATACAGCAGACATAAACAACCTTTTTCGAGAAGCGGGCCGCATAAGACATGGATCATGATCAGGTAAGCCCCACTACAAAAAATATATATATATATATATATATATATATATATAAGTAATTTTTTCGTTAGGCATGCCATTCAGAATTTCCCGAGGGCCGCAGTTTGTCCATGACTGCTATACAGGCTTCTACAACAAATCCGTAAGTGCTGCCCCCATAAAAGTGTCATCCGAGTCGGAACACTCTCTTGCTCAAAAAACACTCTCCAAGCTAAGTAACTGGACTTAGAGTTAAACAATATCACCAAAAACTACAAAACTGCATATATAACATTTCCCACAGCCATCAATATCTATAAAATCATTACGACCGTACAACACTACATATATAAGCAATTCCTCTGAAACCAAACTAACAATTTGTCATATTTATATTTACGCAACGTTATCAATACACTTCCTCTCACCCTTATCTTATAAACTCCTCCAACACTTAGAGACACACTAATACTTTCACAGACACCACAACTTCGCATTCCTCTACTAATAGCAAAAACTGTCCCAATCGTTATGCATTACATCACAAACGTCTGTCTGGTGTATATTGTGATTTGTTACTTGAAGTATTTACCATACAATAAATAAATAAAAAATAAACTCAGTAGGGCTTTTTCTTCTACAGTTTTTCTATTTACTTATTAGTCGGCCTATCCATTTGTTTGCCCGTCTGTCTGTCTATCTATCTATCTATCTATCTATCTATCTATCTATTTCTCTCTCTCTCTCTCTCTCTCTCTCTCTCTCTCTCTCTCTCTCTCTCTCTCTCTCT
>NC_068989.1:18903385-18907443 GCF_001194135.2 Octopus bimaculoides
CAGTGAATTCCCGATGTGTTTTAACTTGATTTTGTGGAATTCTCTTACGCTCCTTGGACTTCATATATATATATATATATATGTATGTATGTATGTATGTATGTATGTATGTATGTATGTATATACATGCGATCTGATCAACAAGTATCCGGATTGTTGCTATAGTAATGAAGCTAAAGCACATAGCGTGAAGCGGCTTGACAAAGACTGACCTTGAACTCTGCTGTGCACGCGCACTAAGCTTTGACTAGCTTAATTCCGCTGTTTACAGCAGTGCTTAGAAGGAACGTGTGTAGCGTGTGATCATCGCATTGACCGTGACAGAGAAAGTTGTCATGGCGATATCTGATTAGAGGCCTATGCGAAGTTGCAAAAAGTGTACAGAGAAGAGCGTACGAGACGAGACGTACACGAGTAGTTCAGACGTTTCCAAGATGGCCGAAAACATGTCGATAGTGACGAACGTTCTGGGAAACCCGCAACCAACAGAACTGAGAAAAACATCTCAGATATGCGTGAAGCTGTGAGGGGAAATCGTCAAATTACCACCCGTGAGTTATCAGAGAATGTACAGATTAGTTACGGTTCAGTTCAATCCATTATCACTGAATATTTGGGTATGAGACGCGTGTCTGCCAAGTTTCTGCCAAAACTGCTTTCAGCTGATCAAAAAGACACTCAGATTTCAGTTGCACAAGATCTCCTTGATTGTGTCGTGGGGTCAGCCTTATCACACTGTGTCACGCTGAATATCCCCGAGAACTACGTTAAGAGTACACGTGTCTGTGGAGTGCTCAGCCATTTGCACGTTAATTTCACGAGCAGGCTGTTCCGTTGATCGGATCAACTGGAACCCTCGACGTCTTAAGCGACAGAGTGCCAACAACAACAATCTATCTATCTATCTATATATATAGTGTGCTGGGTTTTTTTCTTTTACACCTCTTTTGTGTAACCTCACGGGTTAAAATCACATGGAGTGAGATCTGGACTTCTTGGAGGTCATTCCATACTCCATACTTCAGGTTTTAGCTCCTGCACATAATAGGGTTTCCACGGATGAAAATTCAATTCTTTATGCAACACCGTACGTATTGTGTGTCTTATTAGTCCGCTTTCACGAGCTGCTTGACGTATTGATTTTACCTGCACTATTGCCACGTTCTCCGCTGATCGGGATGTGGTTATACGGCCACTTTTTGCATCGTTCATCAGCTTCGCATGACAAATTTTTTATTGTCTCCGGACGTAGTGTTGCATGCTTAACTTTCCATCTCTGAACCAAAACAATGGAATTCCACACTTCATAGCGTGCTGCTATCTTAGCTCGTTCCCGAACAGTCAAGCGACCGGCCATCTGGAAAATAAGAAATAAGAAATAAGAGAATGAGAAATAAGAAGTCCCATTAAAAAATGTTTTCGTCATGACTTCAGTGATACTAAAAATTCTATTAGCAATTTCTAATGCCTAGTTACTTTCCCATACCGAGGTTACGAACAGGTCTTTTACGAAATATTTAGCGTATTTTTAAAGTCATTTTCACTTTAAAATATTTTTAAAATATGCCAAAAAATTTTTGTCATGGCATTCACTTGAAAATGATTTTAGTGCATTGTTATACCATTTTAAACTTTTTATTCTTTACACACAATACACAATGCTTCAAGCGAACTACAATACTCTCCTATTAAAATATTATCTGTTTAAAGAAAGCTAAAATATAAATACTTACCGTAGAGATAACTTACATTTTGAAATCACATTCACTTAAAAATATTTCTTCTAAATGATTAAAATATAGTGTTTAAACAAAAGCGAAAATAGAAACATTTACTGTAAAAAAACAAAGATAGATAAGGAACAAGGAAACCATATCTGGAGGAAGTAGCAGAACCGATGAGCTTCTAGGCCCTCCGAGACTGGTGAGATTGATGCCATTAATGTTCTGTCTAATGGCTGCAGTTCAACGCCTGCAGGAAAGACGTGAGGAGGGAGGAAATTCATTGAATCGATGTTCTGTGGAAGAAGGATTGGGCGTCGTGGTTGTTGTATTCCTCTCGGGGGACTTGCAGAGAAAAGACAACGAATTGTACAACTTAGTTATTACATTTATTTATTAATTATAAACAAGAACGCACTCACCGAATGTTCGTTATTAAGAAACAAGAATCATGTCCTCGCCATATATATCAATAACATTTAACTTCCAAAGTCACACAAAACAACAACGAAACAGGGAACTCAGACGAACTATATTGAAACACAGGACCTCAGACGAACAACGAACAAATCCAACAGTCCATATAACAGTGGTTACTGAGGAGAAATAGTGGTTGGGTGCAAGAGGTGGAGAGACAAATGAGTCGGAGGCGCCGGAATGTTGGAGATACGAGACCAACATATTTCCGAAGAGAACAATCATTATTATGATAACTGTAGAAAAATGCAATGAGAGGAGATAACACGCCACTGGTCAAGATGCTAAAATGTGTCCATTAGCCATGAGATTGCTAATCAGCCGAGTGGTTCGTGTCTGAAAGCTGTCCAGGATGTCAGAGCGTGTAGTCGCCACCACGGTCCTAGTTGTGGGAGCAATTTTCTATTGTATGTCGCATTTGAACCTCGTTGATGTTCAACAACTTTTGGGGACTAAATATCTTCTAGCCCCTAAATTGGAGGGCTTGCCTTTGTGATGCGGTCCTGGCTATACTAAGAATATGTTTTCCCCAGGAGAGAACCTCGTTCGTAGTGAGATCCATATTTTAGAGCGACAGTGAGTGCTGCTCATGTTTAGACGCGGATGAGATACGGTTGTGTTTTCTTGATTCGGGTTGTGCTTCTTGAGTTTTGTTACTGTTAACAGACTAGATTGGGATGGCCCCACTGGAGGATGTTCGCAACGTTTCCGTTTATGAAATCAATGCAGGTTTGTCATGTGTGAATGTTAGGTCGTGTCATTTGCATATAGCGGATTGAAGGGTCATCTCATCTACATAAGAGTAAGCGCTGTTGGGTTTGGTGGTGAGTAAGTCATTGATATAGAAAAGGAAGAGTTTCTGATAAGAAGGAACTTCATTCAACACATGCGACAACAGCGCAATCAGATAGGAAGCTACTGATCCAAGAGATGAAAGAGGAGTGACTCTTGTAGGCAGGTAAGTTTGATAGAAGATTTGCATGCAAGCCGTACTCGAAAGTTTTGATGATATCTAGCGTAACAAATTGCTTTCACCGAACCTATATAAAGCTAGTGTCATTCGATATGGCTCTGAGGAAATCGCACTGGTCGCCACTGAGGAGAGGGAGAGGGTTAACTGCGCTCAAAAATGTAAATGTGTGTGTGTGTACACACACACACAAACATACTGATAGATAGATAGATAGATAGATAGATAGATAGATAGATAGATAGATAGATAGATTCCCACGCTTTTGTGACAGTCGCAATTCATAAAAAAATATTAACATTAAAAGTTATCAACCTTTGTAGAATAATGTTGCCGCCATCAGCAACCGTCAAATTTCGACAGTAAGAAGCTTCCAGAACAATCTCGTCAAATGGAAGTCACAGATAAATTATCGTCTGCTTGTGTGAGAAGTAAAATCTAACGGAAATCAACACAGCTGAACGGAAGGCATATGTTTTTCAAGTAATGCACATACGCACATACACATCCACACATGCACACACTCAGATACATACATACATACATACATGCAAACATATAAACACATATATGTGTGTGCGTATATGTTAGTATATATAGATATATATATATATGTGTGTGTGTGTGTGTGTGTATGTGTCTGCGTGCATTTATATACGCATATATATATATGTCTATATGTATGCATGTATGTATGTTTGTATGCATGTATGTATGTGTAGACGTGTGTAGGCATGCATATATGTGTGTGTGAGAAGGGCGTGTGTTGAAGAAGAAGAAGAAATTTGAACTCGGAATGGAAAGACGGGCAAAATACCTCTGAGCGTTTTGCCCGGCATGCTAACCATTCCGCCAGCTCGCCGCCTAGAAATAATATTCGATTTAAATCA
>NC_068989.1:18908843-18911208 GCF_001194135.2 Octopus bimaculoides
TCATTTCTGGTTTTACCATCAGAAACTTAACTATAAAACGCCGCAAAGAAAATTAATGTATGGAAGAATGTTCGTCACTTTGTCAAAGAATCCCCAATTACCAGTTGAAGTACTCACTCCATCAAAAGAAATGTCCCTACTATAGAGATTAAATGTTATCATTGACGAAGCTGCTGAAAAAGATCAAGATTGTTACTGTTAAAGAAGTTACTGAAAACAATCAAAAATCAAATATATAAAGGGTTTTTTTTTAAATATCCAAGAGAGAAAAGCGTTTAAAATTACTGCATACAGAAGTGTTAACTTGTAGAAACTGTTTCTTGTCTTCAATTCTGATCATCAAAGTCAATCGAAGCAGAAAGAGTGTTTTTCTATGGTAGAACTCACGTTAGTCATTGTAAATATATAAATTTACGTTACTTTCCTTTGGCAGTTTGCGGGCAGAAGTTAGCACGGTCCTACAAAAGCCCAAATCTTCCGAACCAAACCATTTACAAAATAGATCAATGATCCCTGATGATTCCTAAGGACAAAACTAATTAATGCGAATCTTAATCCAAACAGCTAAATATTCTGTGAGTTAACCACTAACCAATAAGACTAAAGATATATATATCCTTAACGTAGGGATGAAACTGTATACATATTTGTGTGTGGGGGGGGGGTGTAATCACCGACGTCTTGGGACACTAAGGATGATCAAACTTGTATTTAGTATATTCGCAAACCAACTAAATGAAGGAGCCTCTATACAAAATGAAGGAGCCTCATTCGACCGACTAGAAATAACAGCAAAATGTTCCTTAAATCATATCTTGTCATGCTAGATTAAAGCCAAATCAATGCCCTAATTATAACCATAGCCCAACAATTATGAACCTCGATATTTGTATTGTCTGAGAATTCATTAAGTCATAATTACAGCTAAATGGGATATATAATTGCTTAAAAATTCAGTTTTATTCCAAGTCCTCTATCATGCTAGACCCATATTAAACATAACCTGTTAGTTAATTTTATTTACTTACCACTAAATAGCTGTAAACAATATAAGTTAATTACTTAATTTATATATAATTAGGGTTACGAGGAAAAAATGCAAATTTTCGGCTTGCTTTTTATTAATTTTCTTTTCATAGTTATAATTTGCACCAAAATAAATCCGGCATTGAGAAAAACTCTATGGTGTCCACTCTCCTTCGGTGCCTTAACCACATGCTTATGTTGTTTAATGGTTAATCCGGTTCACTTTAGTGTTTTTAAACGATAAGGCTTACATTGAGTATATCGTCATCAAAAAAGAAAACAGGAAGCTTTTTTTAACGTCTGCTGGCAACAGAAGTGACAATAGGTAAAATAATAATAGCATCTATATTAGCAAATGTACAATTAGTCATCGTTTTACTGAGATGTTTGATAAGTCTTGATTGCATTGTCTTCATATTATGGTAAAACAAAAATGAAATCTTCACATATTTTAATTGCAATTAAAATGTGTGAAGACAATTAATGGACAATGTTACTGAAGTGAACTGCGCTAAATAATATGATGCAAGAAAATTCAGAGATATTGTCGGTCTTCAGTGACACGACACTGTTAAAGTGTTTAACACTTTAGAGTAGTAATGCAACAGATAGCAGCAAAATCTTCATCTCCTTCCTAACTATCATTAAAAGTGGGGAAACAGGCTATGGATAATGTTATCCTAGATATGCTATGTGTGAATAAAAGTTGAGATTTTCATATCTGTAACAACAACAAAAACTACTACTACTACTACCACTACTATTCCCAGTAACCATAAATTACTGCATATTGTTAATGATTAAGAAAATGCAGCAAGTTGGCGGAAACGTTAGCACACCGTGTGAAATGCTTAGCGGTATTTCGTCTGCCGTTACGTTCTGAGTTCAAATTCCGCCGAGGTCGACTTTGCCTTTCATCCTTTCGGGGTCGATAAATTAAGTACCAGTTACTCATTGGGGTCGATGTAATCGACTTAATCTCTTTGTCTGCCCTTGTTTGTCCCCTCTATGTTTAGCCCCTTGTGGGCAATAAAGAAATAAGAATCGTTTGCACGCCGGACGAAACGCCGCTAAGGTTCCGAGTTAAAATTCCACCGAAGTCTTTCATATTTTGGAGTCGATGAAATAAGTACCAGTTTAGCACTGGGGTTGATGTAATCGACTAGCCCCCACAAATTTCAGGCCTTATGCCTATAATGGAAAGAATTATGGTTAAGAAATAGTTTGAGTAATCACGATTCATGTGACCAGCGAGGGGTAAGGAGAAAAAGTGGTAGAAGGAGAAAAAAGGGGAGGAAGTAGAAAATAGGTGAGCAACAAGAGACAGGGAGGATATATA
>NC_068989.1:18912268-18920360 GCF_001194135.2 Octopus bimaculoides
AGGGGTTTTCAAACTTTTTAAGTTGCGCGCCCCTTTATATTTCAGGCTTTACCTTAGGGACCCCCTTATAAACGCTTATGAAATTTATACATGAATATTTGCTTAAAATAACATATATTTTTACATTTATTTATTTAACAGTATTTAAAAAATAGGTTTATTGTCAATTAAAAGATTTCGATTAAAAAACATATATAAAATCAAATTGCCCATAAAAAGTATTTGCTGTCCACGGACCCCTGTCTTGTCCTTGCGGACCTCCTGTGGTCCGCGGACCGCAGTTTGAAAGCCCCTGTTCTAGGCAACGTACCCTCGCAATCGAGCAGAAATAGTAACCAAATCTCCCTGAAATCCCACTCTATCAGCTAAAAATAAAGAGGTACACATTGGATGATGGATTTCTAGATATGCTATATATGATAAAAATTATTTTTTTTTTTAAAGTGGGAAGGTTCACAGCTGATACGGCTTAAATCATAGATTGGCTGGATTAGGGCTAACATGAGGCTAAGCAACAACAACAACAACAACAATAAATTTCATGGAAACTATTTACACATCGCTGAACAGTGTTACAAAACATTAACTATCTTCAGTAAAATATTACGTGGTGATATCAAAAAGTTCCTGGACTAGTTATGCTTAATAAAAACTAACTTATTTACCTAAGTTTTAACATCATTTCCTTCGAAATAGTCACCTTACGCAGCAATATACCAATTCCAGCATTCCTGTCACTTTTGGAATCCGGCCTGGAAGTCGTTTTCCATAAGCGAGTCGAGGACGTTCTGCGATTCGCTCTGGATCTCGACAACGGTGTTAAAATGGCGGCCTTTGAACTGCACTTTCGTCTTGGGGAAAAGATGGAAGTTCGCAGGTGTTAAATATGGCGAATAGAGCAGGTGCGAAAGCGATACCGTATTGCTTTTGGCGAGGAATTCACGAGTGAGGAGAGCTCGGTCACAGGGTGCATTGTCGTGCCGAATCCATTTCTTCGCGCTCCACAGATCCGATCGCTTTTGCCGAATGTCCTCCCTCAAAACTTCAAAACGTCGTACTAGAACACTCGATTGACGGTCAGACCCCGAGGAACAAATTCTCGATGCACAATACCACATTTCTTGGGTGAAGCTCGTGGCAGGTCTTCCAGATCGCTCATCGTCTTCCAGAGACGTTCTTCCGCTTTTGAAGCGCCCATGTCACTCGAAACATTACATATGACCCATTGTCTCGTCTCCTTAAGCTTTCCGAAGCATGCTCAATGTCTCTGTACCAGACTTCCCAAGTTTAACGCAAATTTTCACGTTGCCTCTTTGTTCCTGTCCATGACAAAATCGCAAACTACAGTACACACGTAATCACAAAAACACAAATTTCACAACTTGCGAAGTAAACACAGCGGTGTCACTTGACACACTACCTCATGAAAGTCACTGCTAGCTCTCACTGCGCACGCAATTATGTGCTGCCATCTGTTGGCGTGTATAACTCTGTCAGAATACAACCTTCTCGATCCTTCGGCCAATATATCTGAAGTTATTCCCACCCACTCTTCATAAACATTGGTTTCAAAATTTTGACACAAGGCCAGCAATTTCAGGAGAGGGGTAAGTCGATTGCATTGACCCCAGTACTCAACTGGTTCTTATTTCATCGACTCCGAAAGGATGAAAGGTAAAGCCGACCTCGGTGGAATTTGAACTCAGAACGTGAAGACGGACAAAATGCCTATTTCTTTACTGCCCACAAGGGGCTACACACAGAGGGGACAAACAAGGACAGACAAACGGATTAAGTCGATTATATCGACCCCAGTGCGTAACTGGTACTTAATTTTTCGACCCCGAAAGGATGAAAGGCAAAGTCGACCTCGGCGGAATTTGAACTCAGAACGCAGTGGCAGACGAAATGCCGGTAAGCATTTCGCCAGGCTTGCAAACGATTCTGCCAGCTCACCACCGTACTCTTTATAAATATTCCAATCTATAAAATGTTGTAGGGACATTAGAACATATCTCAAGTATTTTTTAAAACTTGTTTGGTTTTTCTGAATAAAAAATTATACTAATACATGCACAGGCACAACACCCAAAATGCTACCTAAAATCCTGAAAGAGGTTGGAACTGAAACACGCATTATCGATCAGCAGTAAAGTCGTATTTACTATTTTACTCTTTTACTTGTTTCAGTCATTTGATTGCGGCCATGCTGGAGCACCACCTTTAGTCGAGCAAATCGACCCCAGGACTTATTCTTTGTAAGCCTAGTTATTATTGCATCGGCCTCTTTTGCCGAACCGCTAAGTTATGGGGACCTAAACACACCAGCATCGGTTGTCAAGCGATGTTGGGGGGACAAACACATACACACAAACACACATACACATATATATATATACATATATATACGACGGGCTTCTTTCAGTTTTCGTCTACCAAATCTACTCACAAGGCTTTGGTCAGCCCGAGGAGCCACGCAGTGGAACTGAACCCAGAACTATGTGGTTGGTAAGCGACCTACTTACCACACAGCCACTCCTGCGCCAATACATGTATGAAACATTTTATTTTAATGAGAAACCATTAAAAAAAATTAGCGTAGTAAACCAACGTAAATTAGCACCGATAACTTTTTTTTTTAAATTTAGTATAGTAAATCAACATAAAGTAACACCGATGACTTTTTTAAAGTCTCCGTGACTGACAAGAGAAAGGAATGAAATTATTCTCAGACAGGAATCCAACCCAAATGTTTGCAAGTGAGTGGACTCTACTAAAAAAAATACATCCCGAAAGACC
Source organism: Octopus bimaculoides (assembly GCF_001194135.2). Lineage (NCBI taxonomy): Eukaryota > Metazoa > Mollusca > Cephalopoda > Octopoda > Octopodidae > Octopus > Octopus bimaculoides. Next base: position 18,915,068 of record NC_068989.1, read on the forward strand.
TTGTGTGGTGTTACACAGAAATGGTCCTCTCCATGACAGTCTACACCGTGTTTACCCACTAAATATCATTCACAAATATCTAGTCATCTCGAGGTTACGGCCATCATTCATTCACTAGGGTACATACATGTCACTGCACTTGGAGGGCCCCGTCTCTCAACCTTGTCTTGCATCATCTATTTTGGACTGGTAGAAAACCTGAAAAGTGTCTTGAAAGACAGGAGCGCTTGGGGGGGAAAATGGTTTTGATCCTGGCAGCCCACCCGAAGTAGTAGGTAGACATCTGTTTCAAGTATTTTGCCTTATTCACCATGTTTAGGCATGCAGGTTCGTGAGGATGCTTTTGGGGGTACCTAGGCGAAATTTGATTTAGAATTCAGATAGTTGGAACAAATTACTCGTACAGCAAGGCATCTGATCCGACATTCTTACAGTTGTGCCAATCCATCACTATGGATTGGCGATTTTTCGTCGACCCCCGAAAGCATGAAAGACAAAGTTGACTTCAGCAAGGTTTGATCTCAGAATGCAGAGAGTCAGAACAAAAGCTATGAATTTGCCATTTCGAGGCTATAGTAGAAGACACCTATTGCAGCTACCGCGCTATTGTATCAAACACGAAATCAAGTAGTAGAGCAAACTTCATAGCCACAGAGCTATGCCTGTGCCCCAATTTGTTTATAGCCCCTTGACATCCCGCTTGAACTTGAACTCCACCTCTTCAAGTGATCCCCACTCCTCTCTCTATCAACGTTATCTCAGAAATTCTCGGAACTCATCTGATTGTATTCTAAAGCTTCCTTCTGTAGTTGTCTATGTAGCAAACACACACCTTAACACATATACATAAGTATTCATAATCACATCTACCCATAATTATATGCCCACGTTTATACATATTTATATATTCACATATTGGATCATCTCTTAATAAGCTAATATGTCTGCCGTTATCGGGGCTCATGTGTTTGAATTCACTTGGTGACGTCAATATTTGGCGTCGTTTCAATTTTATCAACCACATCCTGTTATCGGTGGTGACAATTCGGTCAGGTGAGATACTGTCGCCAGCCTCAGACACATTAAATGGTAACAATAGCTCTCAACTGATTTCTTATATAGTCAGGAAAACACAGAAAGCAAATAAAATTATTCCTACTTCGACGGACTGCTGTGGCGAACGGAGACAGAGTACTGCGAAATGTCGATAACAACTCCTGAAATACAGGAAGCAATGACTAGCTGCACAAGTGATAAATCGCCTGGTTTGGATGGTCTGCTCTCCGAGCTTTACGCTTACATACCAGACTTGTTCTGCGACTTCTTGGCAAACGTTTACTGCAACTGGCAACAGAATGGGAGAATCTCTAGCATTGTGAACCGAGGAGCGGTGGCATTGCTGAGAAAAGACCAGAACAAGAGAGACTATATTGATAACTTTAGGTCCATAACTCTGCTAAATGCAGAGTTCAAAATTTTGGCCAAGGTATTAGCAACGAGCTTGGCGCTTGTAGTGGGTTATCTGGAAGGGGAAGCGCAGACATGCGCCATCTCGAAAAGATCCATGCACTCAACTTCTACCTCATGTGATACATCATAGAGAAAGTGGCTAAAGAACCTGGCACGGGTGAGGCCCTGATCAATTTAGATCAATCTAAAGCTTTCGATATGGTCGACCATGTGTACCTGGCGACGGTCCTCAACGCAGCCGGTTTCGAGCCTGTTTCAGGGGCTAGACCACTGCAATGCACAACATCTGTCCAATGTTCAGAGTGACGTTCACGTCTCAGAACCGTTCAACATCATGCGCTTGGTCCACCAAGGTTTCCCCTTCTCGTCCTTGTTGTACGTACTGACTCTTGGGCCACTACTACACAAGCTGGAGAGGTTGAAGTGCATCCCGCATCCGTCATCTACTACCGCTTGGCCGTCGTGCCTTGTCCCTGCCGCGAAAAGTTTTTCCACGAGAACAATCAGAGCTCACCTCGGCCTTGTCACCGTTCAGCTCTCAGATTATGCCTAGACGCAAAACCCAACATAACATTCGTGAATGTATTAAAAGCAACTAATCTCTACCAAGTAAACTCAAAACGAAGAACGGTGTTGTAAGTCGACCGATCGCCAAGTTATGCCTTATTTTAGAAGGAGACAGGTAATTAGATTTGCATCTATACCTATTATCGGATACGGGCCCCATATGGTAAAGATGTGGATGGGGAAAATGTGGGTAGAGGGTGATGTGCTAGCAACCCTCTCCCCTTACTGTTTTACAAAGTAAATAAGAACACAAATAATTACGCAGAGGCAGCCATGGTTGAAACAAGAACAAGAATTATTAAAAGAGAAAAGAGGCATGATCATTCCTTGTCCAAGTGACCTTATCACCCATCACTTCTTATGCGCTTATAAATTAGTTTGGTAGTTGAGCTCTGATTGGCTGTATGCAAATGGGTTCATAACTGGGGTCCGGAACTCTTGTGGAAAAAGAATTTCGCATCCCGGCCCCCGTTTGATTATATCAGAGTGTATACTCTCTTGCTTCTGGTGGACAGAACGCGTTCCGATGGTCAGGCGGTCTATCTGCTGTCAACATCCGCTGCGCGGTAGACAGGGTATGCCGTGATTGATGATGCACAAACATGCGCTAAGGCAACGACATCTCTAGTACTTCCTTGACGATGAACAGGTGCGGTCGCCGTTCACCAGACACATATTTCCCCAGCTAGTCTCGCTAACGGAGCTGCAGTCCTGGGTCAACAGAGACCATGAGAAGGTATTTGGAAAGTGGAATGTCTTCAAGCGCTCACAGCCCTCAGCCTGTTGGACACTGCAGTAGGTGGTAACTCCACTTCAATGTTCTATAGAGGAGTAGTGGAGGGAAAGCGCGATGATATTCTTGAGAAGACCTTGGGCGTCGAAGAAGATCAGCTTTTCGGAAAGCTTTCGGCCAGGACCGATGGATAACTTCCAAAAATCTCTGGCCTGGAAGTGCTACGGGAGAGCTTTACCCTTTCAAGATAAGCAATATAGCCGAGCATGTCCGAGATGAACCAATATCTGGTGTTATTTAGTTCATTTGAGAGTGGGATCAGAGTCATGCAAAAGAGTAATGGGGAGAGGGAATCACCTTGTAAGATGCCTCGTTTGATGTTGATGTTGTCAATTTGGATCATCCCATTACTATGGTTTAGAAGGAGACGTGTTGTCCACTTGGCTATGCTACCTTCTAGGAATTTGGAGATGACAGGAGAGATCTTATGTTTCAAGGGCCTTGAGTATCCAATTATGTGGGACACTATCAAACGCTTTCCCGTAGTCTATCCATGCCATGCTCAGGTTTTTCTTTTTGCTCCGGCACTTCTCTACAATCATTTTACTTATGAGGAATTGATCTTTGCACCCATTCCTTTTACAGCCTTTTTGAGCTTGTGGAAGGATAGATCTCTGTTCAAGGAAAGCGTATATTCTGTCAGTTAATATGGATGTGAGGATCTTGTAGGTGGTGTTGAGACATGTTATTAGTCGGTAGTTCTTTGGATTTTTTGTGTCTTCAGTTTTTGGCAGACGGTATGTTGTTCCTTCAGTCAGCCAGGTGGGTATTTGCTCTGGGTTCTGGGTAACATCATTTAGAGATGCAGATAAATTTTGATGTACTTCTGTCAGACAATTTAGCCAGAAGTTATTATTATTATTATTATTATTATTATTATTATTATTATTATTATTATTATTATTATTATTATTATTTTCCGATTCAATTGCATTTTATTTCATCTTCTGACCGGGTCTCAACCAGAGACGTAAGGCACGTACATATTAGATGGAGAGAAACTTCCTGAGAATGTAGGTGGTTGATGTCAACACAATTTTTGGAGTCTCATAGATTTATTTCCCAGGGATCTGGTCAAAACATTTGTCAGTGCCTTTCTTGATCATTCCTATGGTACCTATAACAACAGGGATGGTTTTAGTTTTCAATTGCCACGTCCTACATATCTCAATCTCAAGGACCTTATATTTCGACAGTTTTTCAAATTCTTTTACTGACATGTTTCTCTCAGTAGGCACTGTCACGTCCGTTAACAGACATGCTTTTTTGCTTTAGGTCTTTGATGACGATGTCTAGTCTGTTATCATTCATTTGCTCTCTGTGTGTATCCCACAATTCTATAGGAAGGTAACATTCTCTGTCTCAGTGACTGGCTCTTAGGGTGCAGGATACCACAGTGACGGCATATTACCCAGTGCAAGCATTATCCAACTCGATCATGCCTGGTTTTATATTCTGTAGGGGCAAGGACTGAACAACTGGCAACAATGTGGTCAATACTCTCAAGTATGTCATTTCAGAGTCTACACTTTGTGTCTACCTCATTGTGTGTGACATTAGCTTGATAGTTTCAAGTGAAGAGATTCTGATCTTGTGCCGCAAGTATAAATCCTTCTGTTACGGCTTTCAAAACAACACTCTGCGGCCACCGATGGTTCTTCTCCTATCTACTCCAGCTTCCCCAGCTCTTTTGGGGTATTGCCCATGCAATGGTTTTTTCTTGACACAGTCTTGATATTCCTCAAGCTTTCTTCTTTGTTTTTTTTTACACTTATTTACTGCCTAAGTGGGTCGTGTGTCCACCTTATCACCATCATGTATATGCATATATGTATGTGTCTGTGTCTTTGAGTTCGTGTTTGTCCTTCACTACCGCTTGACAACCGGTATTGGTTTCCTTACATTCCTGTAACTAAGCAGTTGGGCAAAAGACACCGATAGAATAAGTACCAGACTCATACATGATTTTATCAAAATGTGGAACTTTCTTGCTGATTTTGATCCACAGATCAGCCTAGATTTTGTCATGATTGACAAGAAGTTTACTCACTCACATAAGAATGAATGTCATTGCAAATGGCAGTAGGAACGCAGTCCTAATCTCTTATGGGTTAACTCTTTATGTGTAGACGAAATAAACTTTTTTGTGTGTTTAACACTGGTTCTCAAGTGGGGTTCATATGGCCCCTGAGGGTTCATATAAGATTTGGGAGGGAGTCCATGAAACAAAATAATGAATTGGGGACCCACAATAGTATTTTAAAAGTCCCTCTTTTAACTTTCTTTTTTTTACTCTTTTACTTGTTTCAGTCATTTGACTGCGGCCATGCTGGAGCACCGCCTTTAGTCGAGAAAATCGCCCCCAGGACTTATTCTTTGGAAGCCTAGTACTTATTCTATCGGTCTCTCTTTTGCCGAACCGCTAAGTTACGGGGACGTAAACACACCAGCATCGGTTGTCAA
>NC_068989.1:18920458-18922490 GCF_001194135.2 Octopus bimaculoides
ATATATATATATATATATATATATATATATATACACACACATATATACGACGGGCTTCTTTCAGTTTCCGTCTACCAAATCCACTCACAAGGCTTTGGTCGGCCCGAAGCTATAGTAGAAGACACTTGCCCAAAGTGCCACGCGGTGGGACTGAACCCAGAACCATGTGGTTGGTGAGCAAGCTACTTACCACACAGCCACTCCTTGCTTTAGATATATGTACTGCAAGAAACCGTTAGGTTTCTTTTTCTATCATTTTACATAGTTCAACGTACACAAGTTAATGCGTGGGCCACAGAATAGGAATTTGAAAATAGGCATCCATAACACTAGTTTTTAAACATTGACTGGCTATGGGGATCCACCAGAATATAATAGCAATCAAAGGGATCCATGAATAAAAAATGGTTGGGAACCCCTGGTTTAAGAGAATAAAGTAATTTGCAAGTGTTAGTTAATAATTCTATTCTGAAAAGCTAATAAAATATATAATTTCTCTCTCCGTAGCACTCCCAGAAATGCCATCTCGCATCCTCTCGGGTGCGAGCAGCCCACGTTGGCAATCCTTGGGTTAGATATTTGACAAGAATTTATAGAGAGAAAGGCAGATTTATTGACAGAATAGAGAGACGGTAATAGATAAACTCTTGTACTCATATAGAGAAGAGGTAGACAGCATACAGACGTACCCATTAGACATACGCGCACACATACACACGCGCACACATACACACGCGCACACATACACACGCGCACGCACGAACGCATGCACGTACACACAGATATATGTATTAATAAATACACATACGAACATATGCTGAAGCTGACACAATAACTGCTCCTATATATATTTATTTATATGGTTGCGCATTCCCTCACCTCCTTACGAAACACAAATATACACACACATTGGCGTTAACGGACACACATACCATACATACATGAAAATACAAATATGCAAACATACACAGACATAGATACCCCATATGCTATGTATACTGACAACACACAGACAACACACAGACAACACACACACACACATACACATACACTACAGGTTCCAAATATTCGACACACATATTTCACGCCTGCTTTACAAGAAGCAAGACTGCAGTTCTTTAGCGACATCGAGAAACTAGAAAACGGGTATGTGTGTGCATCCGAGTCTATGTTTACGGGTATGTGCACCTGCGTTTGCGAGCGTGCAAGTGTGATTGTGTGTGTATATGTCTGTCTGCATAATGTGTGTGTGTGTGTGTCTGCCTGTCTATCTGTCTCTCTGTATAAGCCTCTCTGTGTGTGTTTGTCTATCTGTATAAGTCTGTGTGTGTGTCTGTGTGTTTATCTTTTTGTCTGTCTATTTGTATAAGTCTGTGTGTGTGTGTGTGTGTGTGTGTGTGTGTGTGTGTGTGTGTGTGTGTGTGTGTGTGTGTGTGTGTGTGTGTGTGTGTGTGTGTGTGTGTGTGTGTGTGTGTGCAACCGATTCAGGACTGTTTGGGTTTTCTATGGTCTGCTGCATTCCACATCAAACAGAATTTATAGATGCCTTCTGTATTTGGTTACCATAGTTACACATCTGAGACGAGGCTAATTGCTGTTGATTCTAGTTGTGACATGGTTTCTCTGATTTTCCTTTTCTTCTTCTTATATTCCTCTTTCTTCCTTTCTTTCGTTCATTCTTTCCTTCTCTTTCTTTGTAATTTCTCTGCTCTTTGTCTTTTGTTATGTTCTAATCCATCTTTCAATCTTTATGGACGTCTGTGTTGTGTGCATGTATTCTTTAACTTCTTTCAGCCATTTGACTGCGGCCATGCTGGAGCACCGCCTTCACGGGTTTCAGTCGAACAAATCTACCCCAAGACTTATTTTTTAAGCTTGGTACTTATTCTATCGGTCTCTTGTGCCGAACCGCCAAGTTACGAGGACACAAACACACCAACGCCGGTTGTCAAGCGGTGGTGGGGACAAGCACAGACATAAAGACACACACACGCACATATATACAGTATATACTGTATATATATATATATAT
>NC_068989.1:18924011-18925376 GCF_001194135.2 Octopus bimaculoides
CGATCAATAGGGATCGTGTATCACAGTCAATGTAAAAAAAATGGGGAACAGATTAGGTTTATCCGTGGAGAGAAAAGCCTACGGAAAAGACCACGGTCACCTCAGGCTTCTTTTTTTAAAGGTACATGAAAGTAAGTACCTTCTCTCTTTTTGTCTCTTTTTGTTACAAGTCTATGCTTAAAATGGTGATAGATAGATAGATAGATAGATAGATAGATAGATAGATAGATAGATAGATAGATAGATAGATGCATGCGAGTGAGTAGACAAACGAAAGAAAAGGTCACTCAACACATTTTGTAGGAGTTACATGTATTATTTAAAACAGTTTGATTCGGTTCTGTGCTACTTCAAGTTTCGCAGGCCCCCTAATGGGAGTCCGTTAGGGGCCATGAAACTTGAAGTAGCACGGGACCGAATCAAACTGTTTTACATAATGTGTCTGTGTGTGTGCGCGCGCGTGTACATACACGCATATACATATATATATATACATACATATCTATATACATACACACACACATACATACATATCTGCTACACGGAATGCGGCGTAGCAAAGTTTCTTCGGAACAACTAAGAGGAAAGACACTTTCCGCGTCTTTCTCTGAATAAAGTGCTCTGATTATTTGTTTTAATGACATATTCCCGTCCCGCTTAATTACATTAGCTTGAAGAATTAATTAACGTCTAAATTAAAGTCAAACCATCGCACAATACTACCACTGTAAACTTCGAATTAAAGCTGAATGTAGCCTACTAGATACGCTTACGCAATGTCTATACCATTTTGATATATATGTCATCCAGTATTGTTCAAAGTCACATAGCTAAAGTAATCGTGCAAGCATGCATGATAAATACCTTTTATATCCCTAGTTACAAAACTCATGTTTTGTATGAGATACAAGTTGTTAGTAGTATACATGGATTATCAACCACATTGATAAAATAGTTCATAAGATTCAAAATAAAATTTATCAATGCACAAAACTGTATAAGTGGAAGCGCGTGGTTTAGTGGTTAGGGTGCTCGATTTATGATTGTAAGATTGTGGTTCCTGGACCGAACGTTGCCTTGTGTTCTTGAAAAAAAACAAAAAAAACACTTCATTTCACGTTGCTCCACTCCACTCAACTGGCAAAAATTAGTATCATAGTGAAGTCGCAACAGGCAAACCGACAGGCAAACCGACAGGCAAACTGACAGGCAAACCGACAGGCAAACCGGCAGGCAAACCGACAAGCAAACGCGACAGGCAAACCGGCGATGGATGGTGGCCCTGTCTAAAAACCAAACAGAAAGATACTTCTGGACTGGCTGGTCAGAGGCCTACCCTGGTGTTCTGTATTACAAAACTGTAAA
>NC_068989.1:18925593-18927270 GCF_001194135.2 Octopus bimaculoides
ATTCAGAGTTTAAATATTGCCGAGGTCGACTTTTTTCTAAAACCAGTACAGACGCACGAACGATGTCATAAATAACAGTACCGCCGATAGTTGTTGTTGACAAACAACGGCACTAATTTTATTCAAGGGAAAAGATCCCATTGCACCACCACAACTAGTTGTTGACAACCCACAGCAGTAATTGTTTTCACCTCAATAGACGTCAGTGATTGGTTGAAATTACCGAAATGCGACAACTTTTAACATGAAATAACTTCGAATATAAAAATTTTTCTCTGTTCTATAAGACAAAATATACAAGTATACGAAGTTTTAAAGTGTTTCGGTAGAAAACACACTAAATAAAAACTAAATAAAAAATGGTGTCCGCCAAATCAGAAAGATCCGGAAAGTTGAATGCTAAAGGGTATAATATGTCTGTATGCGTGTATGCGAGTATGTGTATGTCTGTATGTATATGCGAGTATGGGCGCGTGAGGTATATATATATGTGAATGTGTGCTAATATGCAGAATGCTTTCCTCAGTTATTTTCCCTTGCCCCTACTGTTTAATATAAGGACAGAACTATGAGATAATGCTGTCCTACATGTTTCTACAAAGACTCCTTGAAAATTGCGATGGTCATGGCTGAAACCCCATGATGATCAGAGTAGACAATGGGGCTAAACTATATTGTCATCATCACCAGGAATAACAACAATAACAACGACAACAACATCACTAATGACTAGTTGAATCTGTTCTTCGGAAAACCTGTAACGGTAAAGAGGAAGAAGAATAGAAAAGAAAAATGGTGGTAATACCACCACTACAACCATCTCCACCACCAAATCCCCTACATCCCCACTTCTCAAACACACAAAGATGGATTATCTCTTAATATTGTATTAATCTCAATGGAATGTTAGTGCACTCAGCTTATGCTTGACAGTACAAGTGTGAAAGTAGTAGTAGTAGTAGTAGTAGTAGTAGTAGTAGTAGTAGTAGTAGTAGTAGTAGTAGTAGTAGTAGTAGTAGTAGTAGTAGTAAGTATACATATAGCGTCCTGTCGTCAGAAGGTGACAACTGCTTAAATCCGTAACGAGGCTCAATTAGTGATTACAGCCTGATTAAAAATTAAAAAAATAAATTAAAATAAAAAAAGCAAAAACAAAACATTGCTGTGGGAAAGTTGAGTTGTGGGATCATTGAGATAGCTGTGTATTCAAACAGGTGTGTGCATGTGCGTGTGTGTGAGTGTGTGTGTAAATGTGTGTTTGTGTATGCGCGCTGGCAGTTATAATTGCTTCTCAGAAGAAACATTTATACGTGCATATGCAATAACATTTGCACGCATACACACACAGCAACACACACTGACACTCACTAATTCTCTCTCTCTTTCACACTCATACTTGCTCTCTCTCCCCCTTTTCCCCCTCCCTGTCACTCGCGCTCTCTTTATATATATATATATATATATATATATCAAATAATAAGCAACACGGATTTCAAAAGTGATTGCAGTACGCACGTTTCATGCTACTTCAATTTATTTAAGTAATGTGAGCATTACCTTAAATGCAATATGAAGAGCAATCTTCAGCTGCACGAAAAAATGTAGAAAAAAGACATATTACAAATGTGGCAACATATTAAAACCAAGTGGGAGAGAGCAGAGGAAGAATATATAAGT
>NC_068989.1:18932303-18935091 GCF_001194135.2 Octopus bimaculoides
ATATATAAGTTCAAAAAAGGAAAAAGACAAGAAAACAACAACAAAAAACAACGTGGGGACGTGATACAGATAGTGTTACTAGACGCTCGGGAAAGGAAAGAGAGAGAATATGACGTTACGAGCGGAGCTCTTCGTCGGAAACAAGGAAAGTCCAAAGAAGGGAAAAACGGAGGAAGAAAAAATCGCCACCGATGTCCACAAGGTTACATTGTGGAAGGACCATATATGCGTGTATGTATGTATGTATGTATACGTACGTGTGTATGCCGTGCACAGCAGCTGGCGTGTGCTGGTGGCCAAAGGACTCGCCGTGCGAAACCGCTGTTTTGGATGTCTGATTCCTGATTATCTCACATAAATTTACATAAATAAAAACTGCACATTTCTTACAAAATGCTGCATGAAATACTTTCATATGTTTGGACCACGAAATAAACAAAAATATATATATACAGACATACATACATACATACATATAGTCAGACAGACAGACATACACACCCACACCCACACATACACACACACATATACATACATTTGTATGTGTGTGTGTTTGTGTGTATGCGCACGCGAGTAAGTATGTATATATGTAGTCTTTTATTGGAGCAGAAATTGACAGTTTGTCTCACGACTCGAGTTTCACGGCTCTCCGACGGTCGTCCCGTGTAATTTGAACTTCAAGTTGCGTGACAATTAACCAGTATTTAAAGCTCAGAGTGTATTCCCGTTTGCATTTTTAGCATTCGTATCTCTTGCTATGCGTGTTTCACTAAGTAAACGTAGAAAATAAACGAAACATGAGAGATTGTTTCTAGGACGTTTCATTACGCCCTCTTACGTACTTCTCATGAACATAAGGTAAATTATTAGTTACAGAATATTACTTATATAATCACAACTTATTGTGAAATCGTCAGAAATGTGTAACTGTTATACATAACATTATTGGATAGAAAAGAAGTTGACAGAATCAACTATCGTGGAGCTCCACGACGCTTTATTCGGTCAGCAATTTTTCAATTCAATATTATGCATGAAAGTAAGGTGACGAGTTGGCAGAATCGTTAATACGTAAGCCAAAATACTTAGTGGAAGTTTGTCTGTCCTTAGATCAAATTCCGCTGTAGTCACCTTTGCCTATCATCCTTTCAGGGTTGATGAAATAAGTACCAGTTGAATACTGGGGGGTTGATGTAATCGACTTATATCCCTCCCTTGAAATTGCTGGCCTTGAGATAAAATTTGAAATCAATATTATAATGCATGAAAGTTACATGCCCCTGGCGATTTGATAACAATTCTAAGTTAGTGTGACTAAAATACGGCTCTAGGAAGGATCGAGATTAAACTAAATTCAAGAGATATTGGTGAAGTGAAGGAAGAATTAACTAATGAAATAATATTCTCTTTTCTGTTTTGTTTGTTTTATTTTGATCTTTTTGCTTCTTTTAATGTTGATTCTTGACTATAGATAGATAGATAGATAGATAGATAGATAGATAGATAGATAGACAGACAGACAGACAGACAGACAGACAGACAGACAGACAGATAGATAGATAGATAGATAGATAGATAGATAGATAGATAGATAGATAGATATACGACGGGCTTCTTTCAGTTTCCCTCTACCAAATCCAATCACAAGTCTTTGGTCCGCTCGAGGCTATAGTAGAAGACCCTTGCCCAAGGTGCCACGCCTACGCCTATTTGATCTGGATTTTTACATTCTAATTTCAAATCCAACTGAAGCCAGCTTTGCTTTCATCCTTCCATGTCAATCACATAAAGTTCCTATCAAAGGCTGATGGCAGATTAATAGACAAAACTTTATCTACAAAATTCTAGCCCTTTGCCTCTATTAAAACGATTATTCACTCTCTGTTTTACTATTTTCGATTTTAAAAAGAATGTCTATGCTTATGTAGATTCCATTATCATTACACATTTTTTTTCTATTTCAGTCTGATGTCAACAACAAGGATCGCAAATGTTGCGGCGAAAGATTTTACACTAAATAATAAGTATTTAAGTAAAGTTTATGTTTTTCCAAATGACAAATGTCTCTTTGGTGAAGGCGCGTGGCTTAGCGGTTAGGTTATTCGGCTCAATGCCTGGCGATGCGTTGTGTCCTTCAGTAAAACACTTTATTTCAGCTGACAAAAATGAGAAGTACTTGTATTTCAAATGGTCAGCCTTGTCATATGCTGTGTCACACTGAACTTCCCTGAGAACTGCGTTAAGGGTATACGTATCTGTGGAGTGCTGTCACTTGCGCGTGGATTTCTTGACTAGGCTGTTCCGTTGATCGAATTTAAGCGTGCTGCTCGAAAGCGCACTGCTAGTGTAGCTAATGGGGAAAGTTTGGTTTGCTATGTTTGTAGTCGTGTATGCTTGTAATGAGCAGCGCTCATTAGCCACCAACGGAGCCCCAAAGGCAAAATCTAAGTTAGTCCTAGAGCGCAGAATGTTCCTAAAGGTCAGCAATGGCCTTCCTCGGTCACGAGTAGACGGCCATCATATATGTGTGTATATATGTGTGTGTGTGTGTGTGTGTGTGTGTGTGTGTGTGTGCGTGTGTCTTTGTGTTTATGTTTGCCTCTAATCCCACCCGCACCATCACTTGACAACCGATGTTGGTGTGGTTACGTCCCCATAACGTAGCGGTTCGGCAAGAGGCCGATAGAATAAGTACTAGGCTTACAAAGAATAAGTCCTGGGGTCAATTTTTTCGACTACAACATCTTTAAGGCGGTGCTCCAGCATGGACGCAGTCAAATGACTATAT
>NC_068989.1:18935964-18937303 GCF_001194135.2 Octopus bimaculoides
TATATATATATATATATTACACACACAGACCTGTGTACAACGTAACCCATCCTTAATACCTATTTACCTACGTTTAAAGAGATACCATTTACCTGTCTTTCTGTAACAACCCTATGAGTTTACCCACCTAACCAGGCGCCTGTCTTATCTGGTAACTAATTTCTTACTCGTCCCTATCAACCTCGAACCAGTCCCTCTATTCACACAATCAGCTCTACGGCCACCTCCTACCCTACCTTGCTACAAACACCTTCTTCGAAACAACCTTTGTTATCTGTGTTTAATTGCACTTACACACACCTGTCTGTTTACTTATCAATCTATCTGTCTATCTATCTATCTATCTGTTTCTCTATCCAGCCGTGTGTTCGCGTTTATGCATACTCACAAATACGCACACACGCTCACACACACACACACACACACACACACACACACATACACACACACACACACACACGTACATACACACACGCACACACACACACATACGCACACACACATGAGTGAGAGAGATAGTTAATAATTTTTATTATTGTCATTACTGGCAGAATTTGAAGCTTCTTGACTGTAATGTGTGTGTGTGTGTGTGTGTGTGTGTGTGTGTGTGTGTGTGTGTGTGTGTGTGTGTTATGAAAAGAATGACATTCTACTTAATTTCGCCCCAGGGTGGGCTGTTTGCTGCTGTCAACTATATACAACGTATTTTGCCTTGTATATCAGATAATATTTGCACTACGTAAAGTATACTTTTAATATAGTTTACAAGTTTTACATTACGATGTGTGTGTATGTATCTGTGTGTGTGCGTGTGCGTGCATGCGTTAAGACGTCATTTCGCCTAGCGGCATTTCGTCCATCTTTAGGTTTTAAGTTCAAATTCCGCCGAGGTTGTCTTTGCCTTTCAACTTTTCGGGGGTCAACATAATAATTTTGTATTGAACATTAAGATCGATGTAAAAAATTTGCTTCTCCCCACAAAATTAGAGGAGGAGAAGGGGCCAAAAAGTAGTAGTAGTAGTAGTAGTAGTAGTAGTAGTAGTAGTAGTAGTAGTAGTAGTAGTAGTAGTAGTAGCAGCAGCAGCAGCAGCAGCAGCAGAAGCAGCAGCACCAGCACCAGTAGTAGTAGTAGTAGTAGTAGTAGTAGTAGTAGTTGTAGTAGGAGGAGGAGGAGGAGGAGAAGGAGTTACTGTTAGAAGTCAAATCTTTGGCTTGTAATATGTATGAATATATAAATGTATGAATGTACAGGTGTGTATATATAGACGTGTATGTATGTGTGTGTGTGTGTGTGTGTGTGTGTGTGTGTGTGTGTGTGTGTGTGTGTGTGTGTGTGTGT
>NC_068989.1:18938114-18939064 GCF_001194135.2 Octopus bimaculoides
GCATATATGGGTACAGGACGTCATAAAACTTAAACAACATGGAATACGAAATACGAAATCATGGAATACGAACTTTTTTTGCGAACAACGAAAGAAACAAATGAAAAACAAGACAAGTAACATAAAGAATGACCCTTCATCAGTTGTTGGCTGTTTATCTACTCTCTATTTCGTGCAGTTACGACAAGATATGTCTTCAAGAAAGCAGTTGCTCCCGCAAAGCAAAATAAGATTTGGAACTGGCGGATGGTCGAAGTTGGTAACAAAAACAGGACACTGAAAACAAAGTGTTAGGGCTGCTAAGCCAGCATGTACACATGAACACACTTGTATGTATATATGTATGTGTGTGTATTAATGCGCGTGAATACGTGTATATAATCTCAATGTATGCAAGCAATTCTACACACTAATTTTGTGTGTAATAATCTCTTTAAGCCTAAATGCTCTTATGATTGTGCGCGTTTGTTGGTACGTGAAATCATATAGAAAATATACATACATATGTATATGCATACTCGCATGAATGCATTGTATATGTCTGTATGTATGAGTATGTCATAAAAATACTCATGCGCACAAACACACGCACACACACACACACACACACAAATATATAGGCATATCAAGCCCTTCTATTATTTTCTAGAGACTTAAACAAAGAAACAATCTCTCCTGTGGAGTGTACATAGCCGTCCATTGGTTGACCCCAGAACCGGTGAGCTAAAAATCATAAATATTTTTGACAAAATAATCTAGATTGCATTGCTATAGACTTCAAAAAATAGGAAAAGTGGATGGATGGATGGAAATATATTCATATAAATACGTGTGTGTATATATGTATATATGTGCATATTCATATATATATATGTATGTACATATGTATGAATGCTTGTATGTATGTATGCATTTATGTATGTATGCATATATATATATATATATATATA
>NC_068989.1:18939322-18941274 GCF_001194135.2 Octopus bimaculoides
ATATAGGTTCAAAAAAACAAAAAGAAACAACAAAGTGAGGACGTGATACGGATAGTGTTATTGGACGCTCAGGAAAGGAAAGAGAGGGTGTATGACGTTTCGGGCGTAGCCCTTCGTCGGAAAGATGGAAAGTTCGGAGAATGGAAGAACGGAGAAAGAGGAAAATGGTACCGATGCCCACGAGGTTACATTGTGACACACATAGATGAACACACATACATACATACATACATATATACATATACATATATATCATATATATACATATACAAATATTTTTTTCTTTTCGGTTTTTATCTTTTCCTTATGCAGAGTCTGACGACTTCTTGTACCTACACCTTAGATCCATCATGGCGTCTAATGTGGCTTTTTAAACCAGACAATCTCTTGAAAAGACACCCACATAGATTGCATATCCGATTTGGACCACGAAGAGTTGCAGTTAAGTTCTGATCTTTGTGGATCTTAAAATGTCTTTTGGGGTCTCTGTTAGATTTGCAGACCTTATGGCATATACAGTATTGAGATTTTCTTTTCTAATTACAAAGATGGCGTCAGTTTGTTCGCCTATTTCCATTCTGTTATTACATGTTTGAAGCCCTGTTCAACATGTACTTACCTTACGGAACGCTTTCCTGATGAATTTTCGCTGATCGTGCATACCTTCTGTACTTCCTCTCTTGTTTAATTTTATCCTTCTTCGATTTGATCCTACGATAAGGTCACTTCGCTCTTTTTTTCTCAGCTTCCTTTCTGTTCAAAAATTGATGTCCGAACAGTTAACCATTTCCCTTTCTCCCAGCTTTGGATGTGCATTATACAGATCTGCCCCTCGTGTGGTCTTGTATCTGTCAAAAGACTACAATGTCATCGTGTCTTCTGTTCTCCCAAAAGGAATCAAATATTTTCCTTAACCATTTTCTCCTATTGATAGTATACACACGCTACCCAACGTTTTATCTCTATCTTCTATCCTTATTGACCATTCTCTATTTTGAATTTACTGGCACCACTCGAGATACCAAAACTGTCCTCAGTGCAGAAATGGCTATGACATCCAGATCGACAGCTGATATAGGGAACCTTCTCCTATGTCCATTATCCTTGATACGCTTGCGGTGCCTTCTACAGTTATTTGCTTCATAGATATGAGGGTAGCATGCGTGTACGTGAGTAAATATATATATGTATGCATGTGTAGGTATGTACGCATACATGTACATACATATATGTGTGTGTGTTTGTGTGCGCGTGTGTATATGTCTGCCACGTATTTCTCTGTGTGTGTGTGTGTGTGCGCACGCGCACGCTCACACACACACACGGAGAAATACCTGACAAACTGACAGACAAACAATATAAGAATGCACCAGATTAGGAAGGGCTTTCCAGTACAATCGTAATTCGTTCTTATTATTCTTGATAGAAACCTTAATTCTCGGTTTCCGAGTGACAGGTTTGGTATCTAGGGTCACTCATAACTTACTAACTTACTACTCTTTCTCAGGAATTCGATGTTTGTTCTTAATATTCCTTACACACACATACACACACACACACACACACACACACACACACGCACGCACACACACACATTCACTCACACATTCACACACATATCCGGGCGCTATGCATGTGTGCACGCGGATTATACTCATTCTTTTATGCGTGCGTAACTACGTTTGTGTAAGCCTCTGTGTATGTATGTGTGTTTGTGTGTGTACGAAATGGACTCGGGCATCGGCGAGTAGTTTGCTTCGTAATCATGAGGTTCCGAGTTCTATTCCAGTGCTGTTTAGTCAAGAATAGAAGAGCAGCGCCCATGAGCCTTTAGCTATCAGGGTCCTCAATACTGGTGGAAGGAGCCATTATTATTATTATTATTATTATTATTATTATTATTATTATTATTATTATTATTATTATTATTATTATTATTATTATTATTATTA
>NC_068989.1:18941337-18945072 GCF_001194135.2 Octopus bimaculoides
CACATACAAATTTCAAGCCTTTTGCCTATAGTAGAAAGGATTATTATTATTATTGAAAGCGCGTGGCTTAGTGGTTAGGGTATTCGACTCACGATCGCAAGGTCGTGAGTTCAATTCCCGGCGATGTGTTGTGTCCTTGAGCAAGACAGTTTATTTCACGTTACTCCAGTCCATTCGGCTGGCAAAAACGAGTAGTAACTGTATTTCAAAGGGCCAGTCTTGTCACACTGTGACACGCTGAATATCCCTGAGAACTACGTTAAGGGTACATGTGTCCGTGGAGTGCGCGTTAATTTAAGCAGACTGTTCCGTTGATCGGATCAACTGGAAAAGGGCGGTGAGCTGGCAAAATCATTAGCACGCTGGACGAAATGTTTAGCAGTATTTCACCCGCCGCTACGATCTAAGTTCAAATTCCGCTGAGGTCGACATTGCCTTGCATCCTTTCGGGGGTCGATAAATTAAGTACCAGTGAAACAGTGGGATCAATGTGATTGACTTACCCCTTCCCCGCAAATTTCAGGCCTTGTGCCTATAGTACAAACTAGTATTGCCAATGTTGTTGCTGTTGTTGTTGTTGTTCATGCCGGTCGAAATGCTTAGCGGTATTTCGTCAGCCGCTACGTTCTGAGTTCAAATTCCGCCGAGGTCGACTTTGCCTTTCATCCTTTCGGGGTCGATTAAATAAGTACCAGTTACGCATTGGGGGTCGATGTAATCGACTTAATCAACTTGTCTGTCTTTGTTTGTCTTCTCTATGTTTAGCCCCTTGTGGGCGATAAAGAAATAGGTATTTCGTCAGCCGTTACATTCTAAGTTCAAATTCCACCGAGGTCGACTTTGCCTTTCATCCTTTCGAGGTTGATGAATTAAGTACCAGTTGAATACTGGAGTCAATATAATCAACTTATCCCCTCCCCCAATATGGCTGCCCTTGTGGCAAAATTTTGTTGTTGTAAGGCGGCGAGCTGACAGAATCGTTAACACGCCAGGCGAAATGCTGAGCGGTAATTCGCCTGTTGCTACGTTCAAATTCCGCCGCGGTCGACTTTGCCTTTGCTCCTTTCGAGGTCGATAAATTAAGTACCAGTTGAGTACTGGGATCGATGTGATCGACTATCCCCATCCCAATAAATTTCAGGCCTTGTGCCTATAGTAGAAAGGACTACTGTTGTTGTTGGAAGAATTGTTAGCGTGCCGGGTGAAATGCTTAGCGGCATTTCGGCCGGCTTTACGTTCTGAGTTCAAATTCCGTCGGGGTAGACTTTGCTTTTCATCCATTCGGAGTTAAGTTAAGTAACAATGAAATACTGCAGTCCAGTCCCCTCCCCTCAAAAATTTCAGGCCTTGTGCTGTTAGTAGAAAGGATTATTATTATCATTGCTGCCGTCGTCGTCGTCGTCGTCGTCATCGTCGTCGTCGTCATCGTCGTCGTCGTCAGGTTGCAAGATATCCAGTTGCATCCGGCAAGTCAAGTAATAGTACTGATATTAGAGCTCTAGATATTTTGTGTGCGCCAGCGCGCGCGCGTGTGTGTGTGTGTGTGTATGTGTATGTGTGTGTGCGTGAGCGTGTGTAGGCGTGTGTTAAAGATGCAAACACCTTTTGTAATAAAGAATACTTTAGTGCAAATATTATAAACGGCGCAGTCAATCGAATACAAATACATACATACATATATATGTATCGAATACTAGGTTATTATTTTTAAATATCAATAGATACAACGTTGTATTGCGACTCACGTCGTTGTACTCGGCGTTACTATAACGAAATACCGAGTATGAATGAACGGGCGTGAATATAAAAGCTTTATGAATAAAACGGATGTCTATGAATGTATATGTTGGCGTGAATAAATATATATATATATGTATATATCTTTTACTTTTTACTTGTTTCAGTTATTTGACTGCCGCCATGCTAGAGCATGGCCTTCAAGAGTTTTTAGTCAAAGGTATTGATCCCCAGTACTTATTTGTTAAAGCCTGATACATATTCTATTTGTCTCTTTTGCCGAACCGCTAGATTACGGGTACGTAAACACATCAGCATTCGTTGCCAAGCGGTAGAGGAAAGGGAATCACCGACAAAAATACACAAAGATACACATATTTATTAATATTTAGCTGAAGCAACAGTTACTCAAGGTCCGGGAGTTTTGTCCGTTGGCATATGTGTGCGCGCGCGCGCGTACACATATATATATATATATATACGACAGGCTTCTTTCAGTTTCCATCTACCAAATCCACTCACAAGTCTTTGGGTAGCACAAAGCTATAGTACAAGGTACTTGTCGAAGGTGCCACACCGTGGCACTGAACCCAGAAGCAAGTTACTTACCACACAGCCACGCTTGCCTATACACACACACGCACACACACACACACACACACACACGCACGCACACACACACATATATACAAACATGTATATGTATAGATAATATACATCACTATACATAATTATAAGTATGCATATATATTCATCTATCAGGCCGATGATTGGCCGTATCTTGTTGACCAGTCTGGGACGAAGGAGTAGAAGATTTTCGTTCATTTTGGCAATTTCATGGCAATATGTTTCGGCAGTAATGGTTTTTCCGGGTTTTAAGAAGTTATAGTGGATGAGTCCAGCAGTACACCACCAAACAGTCACCATAACCTTTTGAAGACCTCAGGTTTAGGAAAGGTTTCCGGTGCTTCATTTTGGTCCAACCATTGCGAAGAACGTTTTTTATTATTGTACAGAATTCACTTTTCATCGCAAGCTACAATACGGTCAAGAAATGGATCGGTCTGGTTACGGAGAAGCGACGAACAAATTTCATATCTGCATATTTTCTGATTTTCATTCAAATCGTGTGGTACCATTTGTCGGGCTTTTTTAATTTTCTGGGTAACTTGAAGTTCTTTTGCCAGTTCTCGAGTGGTTTTACGTAGATCTTTCTCAACGACGGTCTTTAATTGGCCGTCATCGATGACAGATGGGCGTCCACTTTGCTCACAATCTTCAAGGCTCAGGTCTCCACTACGAAATCGTTTAAACCATTTTCGAACTGACCACTCACTGGTCGTTTCCTCACCAAACGTTTCGCTGATGTCACGATCAGTTTCAAATGCTTTCCGTCCTGTTTTGAAGTTAAATTGCAAAATTGCACGAATATTGCGTTTTGACAGTTTCATTTCAGATGATTATAACAACGGTGAAAAAAATATCACTGTAAATTTATTGATCAATTTGGGCAAGTCTATGTCTGTATTATCAGACAATTACAAAAAATGTTTGAATAAATTTCAAAACTCTGCAAAAATCCAGTCGAAATTCCTCATAGTTGCTTACTTTTTACTCAACCTGATATTTATCTACCTATCTATCTATATATTTTTAAAAAATAACGTCGACCACTAACGTGGACAATTAATGCGCTAGAAATAGATCACATCTTGTGTCTATTAAGACCTAAAATGTTCTCAACATGAAATATAGCAGCATACCAAAAACGTGAGCAATTGGCCACGTTAGTGGTCGACGTTATTTTTTTTAAATGTACCTTAATCCCCTGAGATTGCAGATAATATTTCTGAATTTCTTTGATTCTTTACATGTGCTGGCCTCCTGATATTAATTTATATATGACTAATTACCAGATTTTATAATAATATTTTACCCATTGCCCATGTTCTCATACTGAATATATAAGACACAGTAAATATTTTCTGCGGATATATT
>NC_068989.1:18945442-18947688 GCF_001194135.2 Octopus bimaculoides
TTTTTAGGTGATTTTAAATGTCTTGCCCGCTCACGTTTTTGGTATGCTGCTATATTTCATGTTGAGAACATTTTAGGTCTTAATAGACACAAGATGTGATCTATTTCTAGCGCATTAATTGTCCACGTTAGTGGTCGACGTTATTTTTTTTTAATGTACCTTAATCCCCTGAGATTGCAGATAATATTTCTGAATCTCTTTGATTCTTTACATGTGCTGGCCTCCTGATAATTAATCGATATTAATTAATATATGACTAATTACCAGATTTTATAATAATATTTTATCTATATATATATATATATAACTGTTAAAGAGGACAACAAACTTTAAGGCAAGACAAGCATCCCAAGTTATATATGTTATTATTACTGGAAAAATAATAATAACGTATATAACTTGTGATGTTTGTCTTGTCTTAACGTTTGTTGTCTTCTTTAACAATTATATATCCGCTATATCGGAAATCTACGATGGCTCCATAACTACCATCTCGGCTAACCTCGGAGCCCTGGTAATCCGTTACAGCACTTACCTAGCGTATCTAGTCGTTTAGATCACCTGTGAACTAATCCCCCATACTTTGTGTGTGTGTGTGTGTGTGTGTATCTATCTATCTATTATCTATCTATCTATCTATCTATCTATCTATCTATCTATCTCTATATATATACGTATGTATGTATATATATGTATGTACATCTAGCTCTATCTATATGTGTGTGTAGATAGATAGATAGATAGATAGATAGATAGATAGATAGATAGATAGATAGATAGATAGATAGATAGATATAATCGTCGTTTTAATGTTCACTTATCCTTGTTTGCAGGGGTTCAACTGAAAATACTGACACATATTTTCTAAAGTTAGACCCACCTTTAGCCAAACAGCCCACACTTATTTCCAGGCAAGGTAACATTTCCCGATAACCTGACGACATGTGCTCGCAGAATCTTGGAAATGAATGAGGCCGCTTGTATGATAGTGACACTCATTTACAATGTTCAGATAAGAAGACAAAATCATACTCACACGCGTACGTACGTACGTACATACATACATACATGTATGCATGCATACATACATACATACATACATACATACATACATACATACATACGTATGTATGTATGAAATTTATATTTATATAAGGGCATTACTACAGAATAATGCCACACACCAGACTTCCCAAATAAACACATTTTAGTACCGAATACGGGGAAAATGCTGACGAGCGTAAACTAGATTTCATTCTGGTAATCGTAAAATCGGTCGATACATAGTTGAGTTTTTTTTTAAAAAAAGGTTGGGGTTTTTTTCAGAATTGCTTTTCCTCGCATTCGGTACTAAAATGTGTTTATTTGGGAAGTCTGGTGTGTGGCATTATTCTGTAGTAATGCCCTTATATAAATATAAACGAATAATTATATCCTTGGGAATAGAAATTTCCCTTATGAATTTTTTTGTACACTAGCTTCCTGATAAAATTCTTGTAGAAGATTTTTATCCTATTATTGAATTTATTAATCAAATATGTATGTATGAAATGTACTTTAGACAAAGAAGATTTCCTGATCTCTTTTTTGAGCATATTTCTAGCTGAACTTGAGGAAGTTAATTGAAACAGGTTGCTATACGAACCCCCATCTCACCAATTTTTAACTAGAATCTTGCAATGTCTTTCCCATCGAGGGAAGTGTAGAGAGTCGTTGTACACAGAAAGGTCACGAAACTCCTCAGGCCGGAAGTCTGGTTCGAATACTTGCAATACAGCGAACTCTACTGAATGCACTCGAGGGCCATGTGGCATTGTCAAATAGAATAGAGCAGTGCGCCTTGCACCCAAACATACGACTACCAACCGTAACACGATGCAGTGATGACCTTAACAAACCTTTTTACTAAACAATCAACGCACAAAGCGTTCATTGCTGACTGCAGCATTTACTACATATTTACTACACAAACTGAATATTTCTAACAAAAGAAAATTTTATTTGAAATACACAAAAAACTTTTCAGTACGCTTGAGAACCTACTGCATCGACGTGATAACAATATATAGTTGAAAGGTAGTGTAAAAGGCTTTCAGAAGATGGCAGTATTAGTGTTCAACGGGGCCTTTGCTTCCGCTGAAAGGAAAAAGAAAAGAAAAAAAAATGTTTCATTTTACACTTATTTCTAACCTACATCGCTTTCGTAACTCTGTGTGTGAGTGTGTGTGTGTGTGTGTGTGTGTGTG
>NC_068989.1:18951821-18955065 GCF_001194135.2 Octopus bimaculoides
TAGTTGATAATATCGACCCCAGAGTTCAACTGGTATATATTACATCAACCCTGCAAGGATAAAAAGGCAATTTCGGTCTTGGTGGAATTTGAACTTAGAACGCAAATCTGGAAGAAATGCCGCTAAGCATTTTGCCGACCGTGCTAATGATTCTGCCAGCTTGCCGGTGGATTGGCGGAATTGTTAAAGGGTGCGGCAAGAAGTATTGGATTATCTAATCTAGCTCTTTGCATGCTGACAACGTTTGCGATGACACTGTTGTCAAGATGTATTAGACTTAAGATGGTGGACTTTCATCTGGATAACATCGGTGACGTTGAGAAGGAAACTATTTCGCAGCAGAATCTTGTAAGCAGGGGCAACTGCCAGTCTCCTTAAAGCAAAGGCTAGAACAACAACAACAACAACAATAACAATAATAATAATAATAATAATAATAAACCTAGCTGTTTCTTGAAATACATATTAATACATACATCTAAAGTATAATTTTTCAGAGGCCCTTAAAATACTATTGTAGCTCCCCAATTTACTATTTTGTTGTGTGGACCTCCAAAAGCCTTAAATGGACCCCGCTTATGAACCACTGTTCTAGACATAGACGATCAGGCTGCCCCTGTACTGTGTGCCTAGAGACATTTATTCTGGTCAAATACAGAGAAATGGTAAGCAGTGCTGTCTTAAGGGTACACTGGACAGTTGCCCATAGTTCCCAACGAGTCCAGGGGCCAAATTCTGATCTCTGTTATATCTTGCTGTCAATAAGTACTGACAACCCAAATGCATTGATTTACTCAGAGGACTATGATGCTGCTAAAACGGCCATGCTGGTGTGTATTGTTTTACAGATTATAGCAATTTCTCCAGTTTTAATATTCATAGAGAAAATAAAGGCGATGAACTGGCAGAAACGTTAGTACGCCGGATAAAATACTTATCGGCATTTCGTCCGTCTTTGCGCTCTGAGTTCAAATTCCACCGAGGTTGATTTTGCCTTTCATCCTTTCGAAGTTGATGAAATAAGTACCAGTTGAACACTAGGGTCAATGTAATCGACTTAGCCCCTCCCTAATACTTACTAGCCTTGAGCCAAAATTTGAAATTAATATTCATAGAGAAGGTATCAGTCACATAAATAAGCAAAAATATTTGAACGATGACGCATCATGTCAAAGGCATGTTCGAATCCTAAATACGTATTTTCATTTCAGATATTTATAGTAATCCAACTTCAAGTTGCCGCTATAACCGGTAGAGCACTGGTCCATACTAAGGCATTTTGCTCTTGGTACATTAAAAGCGCGCGAAACCTTCATTTATTACATAACAGGATGTTGTATCATTCAATAGCTTCGTGATCACTGTATGTTTCGGTATACTGATTGCATGACAAAATTGAGCGCGCGCGCGCGCGTGTATGTTTGTGAATTTGCAGGGATACCAGGCGGATACCGGGCTTGCATTTAGTTCAGTTCCAGATACCGGCTAACACAACGGTCTGTATTCTATGCCTTTACCTATAATAAGTTGTTAGACATTAATAAATTTCCTCGTTGCGCCATTCCGTGTGTCATACTCAGGATTGCAAATATTCCGTAGCGCGTAAAATAATAATAATAATAAAGAGAATGGAGATTTGCACATCGGTAATTTATTTTACAGTTATTTACAGCATATTACCATGACCTACACGTGTTTCCACTGCATCGACCGTACACTGTTGCAGATGCAAACTTACAATATTGTCAGTGCAGTTTCATCGGGCTCTGTACCTTAGGTCCAGTTTAATTCGGAGTGGACCTCTGTGATCTTGAACAAAAACAGACATCCTTTCGGCTTTCTTACCTCTGACCCGGCTGAACATGTGACAGCCAGAGCGAGAAAGAACTACACTAGCATCTTAGCAAGAGTTCCATTTTATATAGCCTATGCAAGAATCGAACGAACGATCTTATGTTCCGCGCCTTCAAGACCTCTCGGTCAACTACAAACACACACACACACGCACACACATTGACTAACCCTACTTCTCCTTTGTCACTGACACATACATACATACATACATACATACATGTTGTTGTTGGCACTCCGTCGCTTACGACGTCGAGGGTTCCAGTTGATCCGATCAACGGAACAGCTCGTGAAATTAACGTGCAAGTGGCTGAGCACTCCACAGACACGTGTACCCTTAACGTAGTTCTCGGTGATATTCAACGTGTCACAGTGTGACAAGGCTGACCCTTTGAATTACAGGCACAACAGAAACAGGAAGATAGAGTGAGAGAAAGTTGTAGTGGAAGAGTACAGCAGGGTTCACCACCATCCCCTGCCGGAGCCTTGTTGAGCTTTAGGTGTTTTCGCTCAATAAACACTCACGACGCCCGGTCTGGGAATCGAAGCCGCGAGTCCGCTGCCCTAACCACTGGGCCATTGCGCCCCCCACTACATACATACATACATACATACATACATACATACATACATACATACATACATACATACATACATAGAGATACGTACGCATGCACTCACATATATAACACAATGAAGGCGGTGCTCCTGCATAAGGTTTAACGATGATGGCTGAAAATTAAAAAAAACTATAGAACATACATCCATTCATACATACCTTCATTTACATATACTATACAAGGGGGACTATAGCGCACCCCTTTGACAAGTACATATACAGTGAACTGCATGTATATTCACAAAAATACAAATGCACACATATCTACATACACACATAAACCGTTATTTCAAAACAACTTCTTGCGTAGAGAGCATCTTTGATTTTTTTTATTGGCATCACTTTGACAAAGCATAACTGTGGAAGGAAAAACGATCCTCGCTGTGTCTCTCTCTCCTCCTCTCTATCTATTTATCTATCTATCTATCTATCCATCTATCTAACGATATATCTCTATCTATCTCCCTCACTCTCTCACTTTTTCTTTTTCTCTTCCGTTCTTTCTCTCTCTATCTCTCCTTCGACTTTTCTTTTTTCTATTTCTTTCTCCCTCTCCATCTCTCTCTCTCTCTCTCTCTCTCTCTCTATCTCTCTATCTCCATCTCTCTCTCTCATCTCTCTGTCTCTTTTATTCCATGATGCTTCCCCTCTTCCCCTCTATCTCACTCAGACACACACTCTCTATCAATCCCTATCTCTCTCAACTATCTCCCTATATTTCGCTCTCTATTTGTCTCCCTCTCTCTTCGTCTTTGTCTGCGACCCCCCCCCCCC
>NC_068989.1:18955299-18958376 GCF_001194135.2 Octopus bimaculoides
AATGCATTTCTGTATGCGTGTGTGTATACATACATACCTATATATATATATGTAAGTATCTGTGTATGAATGTATGAATGAAAGTTTGTGTGTGTGTGTGTGTGTATCATCATTTGTATTATTATTATATATATATATATATACATATAGAAAGAGAGAGAGAGCGGGGAGAGAAAGATATAATACATATACACATACATACAAACGCATACACTTCTATATGTATACACATATATAGGTATGTACATGCATGCATATACATACATTTATACTCACATACATACGCATATACACGCATGCACATACATACATACATACATACATACATACATACATACATACACACATACATAGCCCTAAATCTTTGATCCGTATTTATAGACCACTTTGGTAAAGGTTTAGATGAAAATATATCTTGATACATTCTAAGGAAAATGGCAGGATCATTAGCGCTCCGGACAAAATGCTTAGCAGCGTTTTGTCCGTCTTTACGTTCTGAGTTCAAATTCTGCCGAGGTCAACTTTGCCTTTCATTCTTCCGAGATCGATAAAATAAGTACCAGTCAAATACTAAGGTCGATGTCATTGGTTTGACCCTTCCCTATAATTGCTGGCCCAGTGCCAAAATTTGAAACCATTATTATTATTATTATTATTATGATTGTTATTATTGATGTTGTGTGTGTGCGCGGCGCGTGCGAAGGTGATGATCTCTCCTTCGATGTCGACGTATGAACGTCCAGCTGTTCGATAATGTGAATCTGTATGCAAAGTGACAGCGTATTTCACATATACATCCACCTTAACGTAATTCTCAACTAGAACTAATGTAACGTTGTGTGATAAGGCTGGACCTTAAAGTTACAGTTAGAACCGATCTGAGGGACTTCCACACAGTTTCCGTAATTTCACTCACATGACACATGTCGTTCGGGAGCCTTAGTAAAAAATATTCAAAAAATCTATGCTGTGGGATCGAAATTGGTACCACCTGGTCACGAAATGAACTGTCTGGTAGTTCTCAGAGGAATTTGCTCAGTTGTATTTAGGGACATTTCGGGAGTCATTTTCCGCCTTGATTTGTTACGAGATGACATGGAATAGAGCAGGGCCAGTTGAGTTTTTAAAAATAGTAATAATTCATTCTATTATAGGCACAAAGCCTGAAATTTGGTGATGGGAGTAGTCGATTACATAGACCCCAGTACTTGAGTGGTACATATTCGACCGACCCTGAAAAGGTGAAAGGCAAAGTCGACCTCCGTGGCATTTGAACTTTGAAAATAAAGACGGACGAAATACCACAAAGTACTTTGTGGGGTCGAATAGATAAGTACCAATGAAGTACTCCCTCACATAAAACTGTTGACCTTGAACCAAAATTTGGAACCATTTATTTATACTTTTTGTAATTGCTGTCCGAGTTGCTTA
This sequence comes from Octopus bimaculoides, assembly GCF_001194135.2. Taxonomy (NCBI): domain Eukaryota; kingdom Metazoa; phylum Mollusca; class Cephalopoda; order Octopoda; family Octopodidae; genus Octopus; species Octopus bimaculoides. Next base: position 18,956,731 of record NC_068989.1, read on the forward strand.
AGGTTCTCATGATATCTTGTTTAGTGGAATCGAGTAAAGGCAGAGAATAGAAGGATGATAGCATCTGGATCTCTGGATGTAAAGTTCTGAGGGCCCAAAAACTCATCTTGCCAGTTCTATCAAGTTTAGTGTTGATATGGGTACTCCATCTGAAGTTGTTGTCGGTTACTCCTGAGTTTCTTATATTTAAAATAAATAAATGCGCCCTTTTAAAGCCTAGCCAGGCTCATGGGCCCGGTTTCCCGGTTTCAATGGCGTATGTGTTCCCCAGGTGGACGGGACACCAGTCCATCGCAGCGTTACTCATTTTTGCCAGCTGAGTGGACTGGAGCAACGTGAAATGAAGTGTTTTGCTCAAGAACACAGCGCGTCGCCCGGTCCAGGAATCGAAACCACAATCTTACGGTTATGGTGCTGACACCCTAACCACTAAGCCACGCGCCTCCACTTTCTTATATTTATCTTGAGGGAAAAGAATATGGCTGTTTAAATACGGTCTGTTTCCAAACTGGATGAGTTCTTTTTCTCCCCAGTTTATCAGCATATTGCTTTGTTTTTGCTATATTTTGTGGGAAGGAGGGCCATCCATTGAGATACAGCATGTAGGTCTGATTGGAGTTTCAACCTGTCATCGGCTCAGTTGATAATTTTCCGAAGAGAAGAGTCGCTTCAGAAAGTTATCGACAGACCTGTCTCTGATTACACTCATGATGCCATATACGCGAATTACAACGAGAAGTAAGCTCACCACTAGTGACTTTGAGCGACTTGAGTGGATTCCATCCATCACAACGTATTGGGTTTTGCTTACAATGAAACACTTAATATAGAGCAATGGTTTTCCACGGAGTTGTAAGTTTTAACAACAAAATGCTGTAATCGACATGGTCGAAGGCCTGACTGAAGTCGAAGTATTTAACAATTGTTTGAGCTCTTTCCTAAAACTTTTAAAATGTCGTCAAAGTATCATAGGAGTTCTATTAAGCGGCCCCGTGCTTCATCAAAAACCAGGCTGTTTTGAAATTTAGAAGATTGTTGCTCTGCAGAAAGTCAGTCGCTCTCGATCTTACAACCCTCTCAAGAACTTTAATGACATGAAACGTGAGATTGAGCGGCAGTTTATTGGAAGCTACTTAGTTCCCTTTTTCAAGACTAGGATGAAGGATTGTGGTTCAGCAATTCAACCCTCTATGTGCGTGAGATCTATTTTTAAATATTGACTGATGTGTTGACGTCTTACGCTTTTAGTAGGAATGTTGAAGAGAAGGTGGGTGTTTAATGCAGTTTCAAGGGCCTTGAATTATACCTATTGGTAGATTTGAAAGCTTAGGTCGGCTTTCATATATTCTTAGCAAATAATAAAATAAACACCATCCCCGAGTAAAACAATAAAGAAAAGCTATCTGTTTGGCTGCTCTTTTATAGAAGTACTTTGCTCTATCGATCTGTCTGTCTATCTATGTACACACACACACACACACTCTCTCTCTCTCTCTCTCTCTCTCACACACACACACACTCTCTCTCTCTCTCTCTCTCTCTCTCTCTCTCTCTCTCTCTCTCTTATATATGTGTGTGTGTGTGTGTTTCATATATGATGTATATATGTATTACATATATTTATGTGAGTGTGTGTATACAAAGAT
>NC_068989.1:18958386-18959127 GCF_001194135.2 Octopus bimaculoides
CACACACACACACACACACACACACACACACACACACACACACACATACACACACATATACACACACATATACACACACACACATTAATGTATATGCGTACATACATAAATTCATAATAGTTAAAACTTTTCGCATGGGGCCAGCAATTTCAAGGGAGGTTCAACTGATATTTATTTTATCGACCCCGAAAGGATGAAAGGCAGAATCGACCTCGGTAGAATTCAAACTCAGAACGTAAAACCGGATGAAACGCCGCTAAGCATTTTGTCCGGAGTGCTAACGATTCTGCCAGCTCGCTGTCTTACATACATACGTAACATAAAATACTATAATACAAAGAATATTACATACATACATAATATAAAACACTATAATACAAAAAATATTTCTGAAAATACACCAAAATGTACTTTCGTGTAACGGTTCAAAAAAACTTTGTGATATACGAATGTTGTGCGTGTGCATACATGTGTGTACTTCTGTGTAATGTATATGAACATGTATATGTGTATGTAAGTGCTTGAGTGATGTGTGAGTATGTATGTATGTATGTGTATTTAGGTGTAAGTGTGTATGTATGTAAGTGTATGTGTGCGCGGGTGCATGTGTACCCAGATCACGCAAGACGGTTTATTCCGTTGGGTCTGATTCATTCATTCATTATGTAGGGTTTCACCGGTTAACGATCACTGTTCCCCCACCCCCTCGTTCCTCATCCTTCACCGCCACCTGAAACCCCC
>NC_068989.1:18959580-18959843 GCF_001194135.2 Octopus bimaculoides
GCCCTCCTCTTTCGCTCTTTTTTTATTCAATCATCTTCACGTCACCAATACCATCAGCACCACGCTCACACCATCAGCTGCACTACCACCGCCACCACTGCCACCACTACCACCACAGCTACCAACGACGACAGCAACAACAACAACTATTACAAACACCACTCTCACCAATAAAACCACCACCACCACCACCACCACCACCATCATCATCATCATCATCATCACTATCAAGAACATCGTCACCATCACTATCGTCATCACAC
>NC_068989.1:18960717-18961924 GCF_001194135.2 Octopus bimaculoides
ATATGTTAGGTTCAAATGTTCGACGTACACGAAACCACCGATTTATTCAGTCGCTTCTCAGAATTTCTTACTTAATGCAATGTTTCGGACTACGATAGAGATGAATCTAATAGGACAAAATTCTGTCAGAGATCTTCAAAGAGGATAGTTACCTCAAATGCACACTGAGCCACCTTCAGCCAGACCCACTTTCTCAACAACTAACGACAATCTTGCAATTCATATACCTAGGCACTATAATTTCCAATGGCTGCGCATAGAACAAGGATATATAAATAGCCTCATGCAAGCTCCTGTATTTTTTTGAAAGGCTCAGAAAGATAATCTTTCTAAATCATATCTCAGTCTCCAAACTAAGATCATCGACTACCAGGCAGTCTGCGTTCCCATTCTACAACATACGAACAAGTTATAAACCATATACAGTCGAAAATTAAAACCACGGGACCTTTAACGTTTAGTTTTTCAAGAAGATTCTATTTCAAGAAGATCCTTTCGCTCACCGGGCGAGATTGGATTACACATATGTTCCCTGTCAAGCCAGTATCTAACCCACACTAAAGCATAGATTAACTGACCTGGCTCGATCATGTTGTGTACATATCTGACCTGCAATTACAGAGCGCTCCACATCCAACCACTTCGCGACCAATACCTTGTTGGGGGACAACGAAGATAACAGTTAATTGGAAATTACCTTGGAGAGAAGAAACCTCGACTTATCAAAGGTGGAAGACATCGGTGCTCACTTTGCTGGTCTCACTATTATGGAGCGTGGTTGAAAATAAGATGAAGCATACTCAGTGCTACCTGGAGAAGTTAGAAAAGAAACACACACATAAAATTACACCTGGCACCTCCAAATGTTTGCAAACGGAACTATCAGGTTGAGTAAAAAGTAAGCAACGTTTTGAACCATGAAGAATTTGTACTGGATTTTTGCAGAGTTTAAATTTTTTTTTTTTAACAATTTTTTTGCAATTGTCTAAAAATACAGACATAGATGTGTCTAAATGCATCAATAAACTTACATTGATATTTTTTTCACCGATGTTACAATCATCTGAAATGGAACTATCAAAACGCGACATTCGAGCAATTTTCCTGTTCAACTTCAAAAAAGGACGGAAGGCAGTTAAAACTGATCGCGATATCAACGAAACGTTTGACGTATAGTTATTATAAGAAAATAATCATAATTGGATTT
>NC_068989.1:18962352-18966461 GCF_001194135.2 Octopus bimaculoides
AAGACACTTGCCCATAGTGCTACGCAGTGGGAATGAATCCGGAACCATGTGGCTTCTTTCCACACAGCCACGCCTACGCCAATATTCATGTATCTTTTGTGTGTGTGTGTGTTCACGCGCGTGCAGGTGTGTGTGAGAGAGAGAGAGGGCGTGTGTGTGTATGTGTGTATGTGTGTGTGTGTGTGTGTTCACGCGCGTGCAGGTGTGTGTGTGAGAGAGAGAGGGCGTGTGTGTGTATGTGTGTGTGTGCGCGCGCGCGCGCGTAGGTATGCATGAGTACATGCCTGTGCATGTATATTTTTGTAGAAATACTTGAGAATGGCCAGTTGTATTTCTTTCAATTTTCGTCACCAAAACAAGGACGGGTCACTTATTTGGACAGAATCTTTTTTTACATGCAAACAAAACATCAATTCAACTGATTTATTGCTGAGAATAACTGAGAAATATGCAGGCAAATTTTGACCACTCCACAGAATACGCTAAGTGGCAATGTTGAACCTGTCAAGTGCAATTTCAGAATAGTGTTAAGAGATTCAGTCATATAACAATTTGATTTATGAATGAATGTTGATCTTAAAGCATGATTTGACTGCGTATATTTAAATGTGTATTTCTGTCTCGTTGAGTATCTTCAATAGCGTATACTTAGCATGCTTAGACAAAGTCTGTCACCACCGATATATAGGATAACAGTGAACAAACAATCATTAGTGTTGCAAATAGCCAGGTGAATAAAAAATTTGCTACATGCAGCATAAGCAATATTAGATTAAAATAGTATCATATTTAAAGCAAATAGGCTCAGGCGCAGCTGTGTGGAAAGAAGCTTGCTTCCCAACCACATGGTTCCAGGTTCAGTTCCAGTGCGTGGCACTTTGGGCAAGTGTCTTCTACTATAGCCTGGGGCCAACCGAAGCCCTATGAGTGGATTTGGTAGACGGAAACTGAAATTAGCACGTCGTGTGTGTGTGTGTGTGTGTGTGTGTGTGTGTGTGTGTGTGTGTGTGTGTGTGTGTGTGTGTGTGTATGTGTGTGTGTGTTCATTCTCACCACCGCTTCACAACTGGTGTTGGTGTGTTTACGTCCCCGTAACTTATTGGTTCGACAAAAGGAATTGATAGAATAAGTATCAAGCTTTAAAAAAAATTACTGGAGTTGATTCACTCGACTAAAAGTTCTTCAAGGCGTTACCCCTGCATGGCTGCAATCTAATGATTGAAACAGGCAAAAGGAAAAAAAAAAAGAAAAAAAATATCGGCAAAATTTACTGCGATGTTCGTCCGGAGACATAATAAGCAATATTTACTGGTCGAGTGCAATGCATTTTGTGTCCCGTTTTATGAACATAACTTTATTGTGAAACATTCCCTTCGTCAGCTGTTAACAAGAGATCACAACGGTTTCTATAACTTCCAACAGTATCACTCTCTTTAGCAGTATCTAAAAGCATTGACCTTACCAGGGAACGTCTGTAGCTTTTTTTTCAGCCCAAATGTTTTATTCTTGTTGCCATGTATACACCAAATCAAACCAAGAACATTTAGTATCGCTTAACTGTAGAAATGAGTTGCGACGTTACTGGCGCCAAGCTGTTTCGGCCTTTGCCTTTCTCTTGGATAACGTCGGTGGTGTGAAGAAGGGAGACCGATAGACATGGACGACTGCTGGTCTTCCATAAACAACATTGCCCGGACTTGTGCCTCGGGGGGTAACTTTCTAGGCGCAATCCCATGATCATAAATGTATGATACACACACACACACACACATGTGTCTTCGTCCACCCAGTCGGGCTTTGTGTGTATCTGTACAGATCTGATCACTGCTTTCATTTCCAGAAGGTTTCTACCACTTCAACAGCTTTTCTCGCACCTCACCGCCTTCTTGTCAACACTACAGGATTGGCTGCACGAACAATGTCTATATTCGTATATATACATATATGTATGGTGAGTGAATGTGTGTGTACGCATGTGTGTGTGTTTCTGCCTAAGTGCGCATGTTCTTGTGTGTATAAGCATTATTATACTTTTAAACGCTGTGCATTTCTAGACATACATACACACACACACATATATACATATACACGTGTTTATATATATATATATATATATATAGGGGAGGGTAAGAGAGAGAGTGTGTGTGTGTCTCCTTAAGTGAATGCTCGTGATTATGTATATATGTATGCTTGTGTATATATATATATATATATATATATATATATACACACACAAACACACAAACACACACACACACACACACACACACACATATATATACATACCTATAAATATATATATGTGTATATGTATGTATGCATGCATATATGTACGTGTGTGAGCGTGCGTATGTACGTACGTATGAGCGTATGAGTGTTTGTAGGACAGAGAATGTGTATGTGACTATGTTAACTTTCTTACGAATTACATTATATGGTGATTTTGCTGTGACATCATTCTTCATAGAAAGGTAATGTGTTGATGACACTTGGAGAAGTAGGCAGCTGTTTACTTTAATATGGCAACACCTACCTCAACCGCTACCAACTCTTCAAAGCCGACATTTGTCCCCATTTCTATCTGATTTACTTGTATCTCTCTTTTCTTTTCTTCTTTCTTATTTGATATTCCTTATTAGCAACTCCCACTTCTTCAGGATTTCAAAGACACTTCTTTCATGGCCTGATATGACGCATAAGTTAATGCTCCCACTGGCCACGATTTAGATTACCTTCTCACAAATTGTGCTACCTCTGACGAAGCTGCGCAGTGGTTTTATTCCAAAATATCTCTTCAGTTCAGAAATTTAAAAATTTATTTATACAGGCAATCGATGTGAGCAAGGTACCTCACATCGGCTCGAAGTTTACAAGAAAATAATTCCACGATTCAAATTGTGAATGAATGCAACTGCATCTGTTGAGATTTTCACAGTAAAATATTACTTGATATTATAAGCACTAATTTCTTTGTCCTGAAGGCAGAATCGGTTACCGCTGGTGCTTCTAAACAGTAACTTACTGAAGGCAGTGAAGTAACAGCAATGTTAGAGAGAGGGATGTAGCTCTTCATGTTATTTGTTAGGGCTTTCTGAGATTAAAATTCCGCCGAGGAAAACTTTCTCATTTCAAGATCGATGAATAAAGTAGCAGTCATATACTGGCGTCATTTCTTAAAATGTTCGTCATCTTTTCTTCTTTTTCTTTTCTGTCTATCGTTATTTCTCTTTGAAAGAAATTAATTGAGGTCAAACATGAAGAGCGAAGTGTACCGCTAAGATTAAAAACGCCAAAGAAACGCTGTTAATCATAATGGAGCTTTTACGACTTCATCGTGAGTTGCTCTTTCAGTGCATGTTAGGATAAGTGCCAGTTTACAGTATAAAAGAGAACCAGAACCTCTGGTGGTATCTGTAGCAGTCGTCTAGCCAATAGACTTATAAGTGTTTGACTGCCTTATTATTTTTAACTTACCGAGAATCGTACTTTGACACATTTACCAATATATAGTCTCAAAGATATAGAAGCCAAAACTTCCACAATTCGTACCTTTATTGACCTAGAAAAAAAAGAAAGAAATAGCATTAGATAACGTAGTCCTAAATTTATTGAGTCTGTAAACAAATAGTGAATTGTGATTCGAGGAATATTTGGTTGTTATTTCTAATAGATCGATTGACCGTGTAGAAGCTGACAATATACTTGTCTAAAATGGTATATGTATCTAATTTTGTCCAGATTATGACCAACTAATGTTCAGACAGTTTTTTCTAGCTCAGATGCCTCAACTTGTATTAAGTATAACCCTTTTCTAAAAATTTTATTGTTAAAGAACTGCGGTAATTTATCATATACACCATGGTAACCCGGGCTCTGGAAAAGACTCTGCAGTGTCCACTTCCCTTTGTAACCTAAACTTGTGCTTATTTTGTTAGACATGGTTGTGCGGTTAAGAAGCCTGCTTTGCAACCGCTTGGATTCTAGTTCAACCCCACAGCACGGCACATTGGGCGTCTTCTGCTATTGTCTTAGATCGGCCAATACTTTGTGAGTAAATTTGGTAGACAGAAACTGTATGGAAGCCTCACACACATTCTCTCTCTCTCTCT
>NC_068989.1:18966960-18970441 GCF_001194135.2 Octopus bimaculoides
GAGATGAGGAACAAATGAGGACAAATATCCGTCAAATATAAAATAATGTAAATAATGAAGATAAAAGAAGATTAAATCCCTCTGTGTACGTTTGTGTGTGCGTGTGCGTGTGCGTGTGCGTGTGCGTGCGTGTGCGTGTACGTGCGCGCGTGTGTGTGTGTGTGTGTGTGTGTGTGTGTGTGTACACAGTGATGATATGGGGGTAAGTAGCTACAACAATAGCAACAATAACAACATCAACAACAACGATCGTTCTCATGTCGACTCATTCGTCCGACATCTATGTAATCAACAACCGTATTGAATACTTTTTTTTTCTTATTTTCTTACCTCCATCATTTAAACAAGATATAGCAGCAAATATACAAGTAAAAGATAACAATATTGAAATAAAGTAACTAATACTCCTACATATAAAGGAGTACACAACATTGTTGCACTATCTAATATTGGTCAAACGCCTATGAGTCTTAACAAACGGATGATAATGCACTTACAAATTCGTGTGACTTTCATACATTCCTTAAAGATGACATATGCATACGTATGCGCGTGCACACAAATAGAGACATTCACACACATACATACACACATGCACGCACACACACACACACACACACGCACGCACACACACACACATTCATTCGTATGTGTACAAGTTGACAAGGTAAAGTCGCATGCGACTTTACCTTGTCAACTTGTACGGCATTTTCGATAAATTTTCGATGTTATACACGCATACATATAGATACATACCTACATGCAAACATACATGCAAACATACATACATACATACATACATACATCCGTACGTACGGACATACAATTTACTATTCCTCTATTTGTAGGATCGACAAAACAAAATACTCCATCCAGTCAGAGATATTATTTAATATATGATATTTAAATACTATGTATATTAAATTATATATACATACAAATGCACACAATATATACACATGCATATGTATGTGCAGAGTACATACATGCACACATATAAACATATAAGCATATATTTATATAGAGAGAGGGGGGAGGGGGAGAGAGAGAGAGAGAGAAAAACATACGCATTCCACACATACACACACACATACACACACACATACACATTCGTACACACAGAGAAAAATCTTTAGCTAAATCAATTCACGCATGTCTGTGCATCGTTCCGCTGGTATAATTTCGGGGGATTTGCTATCGCTTATTTTTCAACTCCATACTCACTGACGTCACTTCCGCTCCCTTTTAACATACGCGTGTCTTATCGCTTTGTTTCTAAATTTGTCACTCAAATAAAATTCATATTTCTTTGTGGTACGTGTACAGCGTCATGTTTCTTGTTCTATAAATATACATACATATATGTTTCACTTAAATTTAATCTGCGAAGCGATACACGCCATTGTTTACAAGCGACTTAGAAAACTTTCATTAAGCAATTAGTTAAATTTACGTCAATTAAATCTCAATAGTGAAGCTTTTTATTTCGTTATAAGTTTTTTTGTTGTTTTTTTTTTTTTGCTAGGTATACAGCAGTTTCACATTTTCAAGCATAATTCCTCGAGCATAAACAAAATACCATTTCATTATCGTTTGTAGAGTATATACGTATCACGTTTATATCCATATACATGTAATATATATGTATATATAAATGTGTATGTAGGTATGCCTTTGTCTATCTATTCATCTATTTATTTGTCTATATATGGTAGAAAAATTTTTTTTTTTAACCTATGAAGATGAGGTAAACAAAACAAATGTTAGGTGGTACACAGGAAAATTAGATGTCTTTAATGTTTCGAGCCTATGCTCTTCTGGGGAAAAGATAGATGAGGAGAGAGAGAAATAAGGAAAAAGAACGAGCTTGTCTCAATCAGATGGTTAGTGCATGCTAATATGACCATGAGAGGAAGAAATAGGCTTTAGGCGTGGGTATGAAGGGGATAACAGTGATCTGGCATGTATGTGCGTGCGTGCGTGTGTGTGCGCGTCTGTCTGTCTGTCTGTCCGTCCGTCTGTCTGTTTTTTGCATCCTACCTTCCTCAAAATAACGACGCATTTGGATAATGTGCTTTTAAGGGTACTGTGCCTGGCGGAACAATATGGCTTTGGTTATTATAAGTATGGCCATTTAGTGACGACGTGGGGGTTAAAAAAGCAGCGCAAAAATACACTAAGAAATAAAAGACAGTGTCAAGTGCTGTACGCTATCTTCAAGGTAGCGTGTTAGTACACATACATATGTACATACATGCAGACATGTGTGTGTGTGTGCTTGTGTGTGTGTGTGTGTGTGTTTGTGCGTGTGCGCGTGTGCACGTGCGCGTTTATCTTCTATCAGTTTTTGATCTGCAGCCATACTGAGGCACTGCCTTGAAGCGTTTAATCCAGTATTTCTCGACTATTTTTTCCCTATGGACCCCGTTGACTCCTATTTTACTAGAATGCACCCTCCTAGCCATTGGATGTTTTAAAAAATCATATCATGATTTTATAATTAAATAGTGGTTTCAAGTTTTGGCACAAGGCCAGCAAGTTTCAAGGGAGGAGAGAAGTCGATTACATCGACCCAGTTTTAAACACATACACACACATGTATGCATGTGTGTACATATATAAGTGTACTAACACGCTACCTTGAAGATAACCGATTTATTGCAGATAAAAAGTTTAGCACCAAAATCTTATATGGACCCCAGTTGAGAACCTTTTAATCAAACAACTCGATTTTAGTACTTTTCTCTTTTTTTTAAAGTTTGGTACTTATTCCAATGGCTCTTTTGCCGAACTACTAGGTAATGGGACCGTAAACAAACCAACACTTGTCAAACCACACACCTTCCCAGACACACACACTGACCCCTATACTTAGAACAGTAGTTCCCAACTTTTTCACTACCAAGGACCCGTTTTATTTAAATGAGTTTTCCCACGGACCCCAGGATATTGAAAGGTCTGTCAGCTTAACATGTTCATGGAACCCCCAGTGCTACCTTTGTGGACCACCAAGGGTCTACGGACCACAGGTTGGGAACCACTGACTTAAAAGATAATACAACATAGAGGATTTGTAAGACACAGTGTTAGACGACTGCTGTTGTCGTTAGGCCTAACTCATCGTAAGGTAAATACCACCTTGACCGATATCCAAAATACAGTGGAGAAGGCTAGCCACTGGATTTGGTTAAAAAGAGACGATGAGCAATGGCTAGAGAAATATTGAGCTTTGTTTTTAATAACCAGTTGGTCTAGCAAGCGGGGCCTCATATCAGTGAGGGGGGCCGGTGCGCATTGATGCCGTCGAGGGGTAGGCCCCGAAACGGCGCGCATTCTCTCCTGATGACCCCATACACTTGCTGGCTTCCGGTATGCGGAGTTCTCGACTGGTAGCACTTGCATGTGCGAGTTGTTTGCAAGACATCCCTCATATAAACTGAACTAATTGAACTCATCTATCGTCACGCAGAAAATAAACCAA
>NC_068989.1:18972136-18974660 GCF_001194135.2 Octopus bimaculoides
ATATATATATATATATATATATATATATATATATATACCCAGCCTAACACATACATGCATATATACGTAAACATGCATGTAATTGTAAATGTGAATATATACACATATGTATGTAGTTATACATATGTGTGTATATGTGTGTGTGTGGACGTACTGTGTTCAAAACATAAATATATCAGTATCCGTCATAAATCGTTTAGCAACGGTGATGAGAACGTTTAGCAGTGGTAATGAGAATGCAAGATACTCATTCCGGATTCATTGGGTTTTGTCAGTAGCATGTATTCACTTTTACTTAATAATGATTGAATACTCACCAGTATTGCTATCAATATTTTCCAATATCAGTGGCGACGGATTTTGTCTCTGCCGGCGGTTGTCAGTTTTGTACATACTACTGACTAAGCCTACCAATGCAGAAATGGGCATTCTCACCACCTCTCTTCGACGATTTTCTTCTGATACTAATACATATATGTTTTTAAACTCATAGTGCCAGTTTTTACATAAAGTAAGTCCATGAGAGATATTATCTCCGAACAAATAACGCTGGTGATTTCGTTTTTCGGACGTATTTGGTTTAGGTGTATTACACAGATGGCGATTTTAATCTCTTACAGCTTCTATTGTACGAATTTACATATCTTTATTTTATCTTTTACTGGTTTCAGTTGTAAGCCTGTGGACTGTGGCCACACTGGGGAAGAACATTGAAGTATTTTCAGTCAAATGAATAGGCCACGTAACCTTCCTCAACCAATCGCAGCCCACCTTACAGTAATAACAGTCAACTTCTTTCATTCAAATTCAAAATGGTTGAAGACTAGCATCACGCTTGAATCTCGGAGTACCACTGAATTTAAATTAAACTGCTTTGATCCACACACACACACGCACACACGCACACTCATAGTTCGGTTTACTTTTTTTATTATTATTTATGCTTTAGTCTAGCGCAAAAGCGCCCGAATTCATTTTCTAGCGGAATCCTTCGAAGATTTACGCAAACTTCTGTGCCGATATGTTTTGAAAACCACGCCCTCACAACGCAATTTTTTTTTAGAAGTAAATTACTCAATAAAAATGCATATAAATCATTTTCGATTAGACCAGTGGTTCTCAACCCTGTCCATATGACGCCTGGCGGTCCAGATAAAGTTTTTTTTTTTTTTTTTAAGGAGCCAATAGAGTAAAATAGGAATGAAAGGGCTCCATAGGTAAAAAATGCAGAAACGTTATTCACAATTTAACATGTATTATCCCACATGTCTAGGACAAACATTTTTTTCCGGAACTATTTCCGCAGCAAAAGGCATTCTCATGTCCGAATGCACTCGAACCTTTTAAATATGATATTATTGTAATATATTTTGTTCAACGCTACTATGTATGACATTATTTACATATAACTTATTATTCTGAAAGAGTAAATACCATGTTTTCTACAAAATACACTTTAATTAAATTTTATTAAAAGACACTTTTATTCTCGTGGAGCGCCAGAATTTTTTTCTTTTTTTTTTTATGGAATCTACTGAAACACTGCCTTGAGTAATAATATGTACCCATGTACGTCACTGCCGTCATAGACGGGTGAGCTCGAAAGGATGTGTGTTCTCAAAAGAGGCAGAAAAAAACAGTAATTGAAGTGGCTGATTTTCTAAGGAGAAAGAATTGGACGTAAAGACATCATTTACGAGTCAGGCATTGGAGTGTATCTCTAAACAACCTCATATTAATCAGTCGTTTTTTTTTTTGTTTTTTTTCTATCTTTGAATGCGGTTTAGGATGTCTGTGTGAGAGGGAGCAGCACTATCCAGGTGTAGGAGGGGACTCATACATTGAGTTTTGTATATAGGGTTAGTAAAAGGAGATCGGAGGCATTCTAGTCCTTTATCTCATAATATACCTAGGATTAGATTATGGAATGTTTTTCTTTTTTTAGTAAGTAACGTGTGATTTGAGGGACATTTGGTTGCTATTTTAGCAAGTAGAGGCTCCCTCGTCGACTCGAGTGTATTGTTATATTGAAACTGTCTCTAGTAAGCCATTCCTGGAAGTTATTTCATAATTCTTGACACAAAGTTCCTATTGAACTATCAAACAATTCGACTACCTCTACATTGATAGGTCACTTATTTTATAAGATGCTTTCTTGAATTATGAACCTGATCTAACTTAGAACATTCAATATCTCACCCTACACCTGATGCGGTCACGTCTGATTAATTTACATACAGTAATCAGTAACTGATAAGTCGCTGATTAGTTTGACCTAGATAAAACGGACCATGCTCGGGAACACCGACCGTGGAAGAAAATTTCGGCGTAGTCACCAAAGCGGGCAAAAACAGTAACTAAATCTTTCTGAAGTCAGACCTTCTTGTTTTAAAAATTAGAAGAACACATTAAACTATTCAATCCCATATCCTCCTCAAAGAGATAGGATGGTCACAGGTGGAACACCCTCGATCATACATCTGCTTGATCACAGTTTACAAAAACACTTGTTCATTGTTCCAAG
>NC_068989.1:18977533-18981299 GCF_001194135.2 Octopus bimaculoides
ATATATATATATATATATATATATATATATATATATATATATATATATATATATACATTAGACACACATATTCATACATAATAGATAATATGTACGAATGTGTATACATATACATGCATGCATGACTGCATACATAATACATGTATACACAATTTTATGTACATGCATATATGTATGTGGGGGATGGTGTCAGTATGAATATACTTTAATGTGTGTGTGTGTGTGTATGTGTGTGTGTATGTAAGTGTGTGTGTGTGTGTGTGTGTACACACGTACTCTGTTTTTCAAAGATACACATATTCCTCTTTTCTCTTACTTTCTCTTCTATTCCATTCTTTGTCCTTCCATTCTTCCTTATGTTAGTGTGACAATACGTATGTGCATGAGAATGTGTGCTTTTGTATGTCTGTGGCGTGTATATATATGTCTGTGTTCGCGCGCACGTGCGTATGTGAGTGTGTGTGTGTTCGTGTATGTGTGCACAGAAATTGATGAATTTGTATAACTCTGACAAGAGGAGAGAAAGACAAGAAAAGAAATATGGTAGTTAAACACACCTAGAGGGAGTGAGAGAATGAGAGGTGGGGAAAGAGACGGGAGAAGTGATAGGGAGTGTGTGTGTGAGGAGAGATTTGCCGACCATCACTTGTTAATTATACAGTGTTGTCCGGCCACCCATACACAAACTCCTTGGAATGCACCTGCCTAGGTAAGTTTGAGACACCAGTTTGAAGTTTTATTCTTCTGTGAGGGGATAAGATTCGATATCATCACTGTAATTCAGGCATGAGCAAACTTTTCTTGAGAAGTGAACTGCATAAGACATGACTAAAATGGTACTTAATTATCAACCCCCAAAACGATGAAAGGCAAAGTCGATCTCGGCGGAATTTGAACTCAGAACATAAAGACGGATGAAATGCCGCGAAGAATCTTGGCCGCCATGCTAACAATTTTGCCAGCTCGTCGACTAATATTGGTTTCAAATTTTGGCACAAGTTCGGTAATTCGAGAGAGTGGATAAGTCGATTACATCGTTCCTGGTGTTCAAGTGGTACTAATTTTATCAACCCTGAAAGAATGAAAGGTAAAGTTGACCTCAGCAGTATTTGAACTCAACGTTAAAAAACGGACAAAGCCTTTTGTCCGGCGTGCTAACGATTGTAATAATAATAATAATAATAATCCTTTTTTATTATAAGCACAAGGCTTGAAATTTTAGGGGAGGGGAGCTGGGGCCAGTCGATTAGATTGACACCAGTACGCAACTGGTACTTAGTTTATCGACCCCGAAAGGTTGAAAGGCAAAGTCGACCGCGGCGGAATTTGAACTCAGAATATAGCAACAGATAAAATACCGCTAAGCATTTCATCCAGCGTGCTGACGACTCTGCCAGCTTGCCGCCTCGATGATGATGATGATGATGATGATGATGATGATGATGAGCAGGAGGAGGAGGAGGAGGAGGACAACGACGACGAATAATTTTGAGGAGAGGGGAAGTAGATTCTTCAGTTCGTCGGTATTCAAACTGGTACTTTATCTTATGGACGCCAAAATAATGAAAAAGCACGCCTGACATCGACGGGACTTGAATTCACAATGTGAAGAACAAGAAGAGACACACCTAAGCATTTTATCCGACACAGTAACGATTCGCCGCCTTAGTGATTCCAAATTTTAGCAAGAAGCCAGCAATTTTAGGAGAGGTTAGGTAATACCATTGACCTCAATACTTGACTGGTAGTTTATTTTGTCTATGCCCACAGGCAAAGTTGACCATGGCGATATTTGAATTCAGAATATAATGTGTCAAAAGAAACGCCACTATCCATTTTGCCTGATGCTGTAACGATTCTGCCAGCACGCCACCCTTAAAATGGTTTCTAACTTTGGCACAAGGCCTGGAATTTGTGTGGAGAGGAGTTAGTGGCTACCATCGACTCCAGTCATAATTGGTACTTTATGTTATCGAGTTAGAGGAAAAGGACAGTCATGTTGTCAAGAGAACACCCGTGGACACATGTCCCTACCTAAATAGCATAATAATTAACGAAAGCATAGCATAATAATTACCTAATAGCATAATAATTAACGAAAGCATCTCTACCACAGCCACCATAAGCTTCTGAATAGTTGTCTACTGTATAGAGCAGCCAATTTCCTTCCACTCACATTATACTAGCTTAAAAAAGGGAATGATACATTAGATAATTGTAGTTCGAGATGAGTTTATCACTTCTGAATAAAAGATAGGATGACCACAGCTGGAATGTCATTGATCATTGGTGTACTAGTTGGGCCAGGACTGACCAGGGACTACATTGAAATCTGAGTGATTTATTGTGGCCATTTTACAGGATTTGTCTGCTCCATCGCATAGAATCCTTCTCCATTTTTCAGGATGCTATAAAGAAAGGCTGCAGTTTATGTTTCGTATAATTTAAATGAAATTTAGATATGTTTGAAGCATGTTTGACTCATGTAGGTGTGTGACGACCATATTTATATATAGATGATGTGGTTTAACATAATGAAGGTGCATGGTTTAGTGGTTAGGGTGCTGGACACATTATCGTAAGATTGTGGTTTCGATTCCTGAACCGGAGCGGAGGGACGAAATGTTTTTCGCATGAGAGTTCCGGACCCCAGTTATGAACTCATTTCCATATGGCCAATCAGAGCTCAACCATCAAACTAATTTATGAGCGCATAACAAGTGATGGGCGATAAGGGTAAGGAATGACTGTGCTTCTTTTCTCTTTTAATAATGCTTGTTGTTGTTGTTCTTGTTTGAACCATGGCTACCTCTGCGTAGTTATTTGTGTTGCTGTTTACTTTGTAACACAGTAAGTTGCTAGCACATCATCCTCTACCCACATTTTTCCCATCCACATCTTTACCATATGGGGCCCTAACAAAATCCGATAATAGGTATAGATGCAAATCTATCTAATTACTTGTCTTCTTCTAAAATCAGGCGTAACTTGGCGATCGGTCGACTTACAACACTGTTTTTCGTCTTGAGTCTACTTGGTAAAGTGTGCTTGTTAACTTCACAAGGTGAAGGTGAACTCTGATTGGCTTTATGCAAATGAGTCCGAAACTCTCGTGGGAAAAAAATTTCGCGATCGGGCGACGCGTTGTGTTCTTGAGCAAAATACTTTATTGCACGTAGCTCCAGTTCACTCAGCTAGCAAAAATGAGTAATCCTGCGATGGACCGGCTTTCCATCCAGGTGGGAAATATATACGGCGGAAAACTGGTCCTTATGAGTCAGAATAACTTGAGAAAGTAACTTTTTCTTTTTAAACATAATATGTGGATTTCTGAACATTTAGATAACATAAAACAGTAAAATCACTTTCCCTGATTATCGATGATTTCCTTCCCTCTATTTACAAGCTTTTAAATCCCATCAATGTAAAACTTTTTTGGTTTCAAAGCGAAGAACTCTGAAATATCAGTTTCCACCTCCTCCTGACTTGCGAAAGTTATGTCCCCCAAATGATTCTGTAAACTACAAAACAAATGGTAGTCTGAAGGAGCAAGGTCGGGAGAATAAGGTGGATGAGGAATGTTTTCTCAACCAAGCTCTTTGATCTTCTGTGATGTGATCATTGCAGTGTGGGGTCACGCATTGTCCTGATGAAACATCACTCCTTTTCGATTCACTAAAGCGGGTCTTTTTTCTTCAAAGCTTGGTTTAAACGCTCTAATTGCTGACAGTAGACTTGAGCATTGATTGTTGCATTAGGTGATAAC
>NC_068989.1:18982161-18983033 GCF_001194135.2 Octopus bimaculoides
ATATATATATATATATATATATATATATATATATATATATATATACATGCTTTAATTCATGCATACATACATTCATGCATGCATACATACATATATACATGCATGCATATTCATATACATGCGTTCATACATTCATGCATATCTACATTTATTCATACGTGTATACATACAGAGTGGATGTGTGGTAGGTAGCTTGCTTACTAACCACATAGTTCCGGGTTCAGTCCCAATGCGTTGCACCTTGGGCATGTGTCTTCTGTTATAGCCTTAGGCCGACCAAAGCCTTGTGAGTGGATTTGGTAGGCGGAAAGTGAAAGAAGCCCATCATATATATATATGTGTATATCTTTGTGGTTGTGTGTTTGCCCCCCCCCCCCAGCATCGTTTGACACCTGATGCTTGTGTGCTTACGTCCCTGTAACTTAGCGGTTCGGCAAAAGATCCCGATAGAATAAGTCCAGGGAGTAAGTCCTGGAGTCGATTTGCTCTACTAAAGGCGGTGCTCCAGAATGGCCGCAGTCAAATAACTGAAACAAGTAAAAGAATAAAAGAATAATACACACATATATATACATTCATTCATGCATATATGTACCCGCCCTTTATTTCTGTCTATATCTGCGCACGAATGTACATACCTGTGTGCGGTTATACGTATGCACACACACACACACACACACACATACACATCTTTTTCTTAAGGCGTTGAAACATGATTTGAGACGCGGCTGCTATTTCTTGCAGACCGAGCAACCGTGTAGAAAGCACCCCCGGATGATTCAGAACATTGCTTGTTGTTCTTGTTGTCGCTGCTCGTGGGGATGAAGATGGTCTTATTGTATTTGTGTGCGGTAGCAGGGGTGGGGGCTGAT
>NC_068989.1:18988771-18989670 GCF_001194135.2 Octopus bimaculoides
ATATATATATATATATATATATATATATACATGTGTGTGTGTGTCTGTCTGTCTGTCTGTGCTTGATCGACTGTTGTGTGAATTGATGGAAAGTCATTTCTGATTGGAGCCAGTATAGCTCTTTCACATAGCCAGTTTACATCAGTGTAATTGTCAATCACACATACACTCACACGCACACACACTTTAACATACACTGACACACACACATACACACTCACATACACTGATACACACATACACTCACATATATATACTAAGACAGACACACACAGACATACATTTATGTAACGAACGCACAAATACACACACACTCACAGACACATACACGCTCATATACAAAATATCTCATCGTCGTCGTAGTAGTAGTATAAAATGTCCTTTACTATATCGCACGTAATGACTGCGCAGACATGCACACAGTCACAGGCACATGCACACTCATATACGAAATGTGTCGTCACCGTCGTCGTTGTGGTATAAAATGTATTTTAGTATGTCATACGTAACGAACGCGCAAACATACACACACATACTCACAGATACTCACAGACACATACGCACTCATATACAAAATATATTGTAGTGGTATAAAAATGTCCTTTACTATGTCATACGTAACGAACGCACAAACACACACACTCTCATAGGCACATACACACTCATATGCAGAATGTGACGTCGTCGTCGTCGTCGTACATATATCCTTTACTATAGTTGACTATAGAAAGATTATTTGAGATAAAGTGTTATATTGTTTTAATCCAAATGAAAATAAAAATTACATGTTGACACTCGCGAATTCTAATACTATTACCTTGTATAATTTTATTTTATTTGGTGGAGCCGTTTGAGAATGCATGGTGAACAGATAGACAGACAAAGAATCTTATTTATAT
>NC_068989.1:18990621-18992008 GCF_001194135.2 Octopus bimaculoides
ATTACTCGTTATCTTCTCCCTACTTGTTTGAAACCATTACATTGCAACTCTTGCATCATCATTTGGTACTGTTGCATCATCATTTGGTACTGTTGCATCATCATTTGGTACTGTTGCATCATCATTTGGTACTGTTGCATCACTTTTGGGAGTAAAAATTGATCAGCATAGTTGTTATTATCGAAGTTGGAAGAGTTTGAAACATAGGTGACAAGTACTTTTTTTTTTTTCAAGAAATATTTCCTCTTCCTTGACCATTGCAATTGCAATTACAATTATCTGGATAAATTTTGGTGTTTAACAATCAATATTCTTTTCTCCGTAGGATTCCAAGTTAATTTTTTTCCACACTAATGTCTAATTTGATCATTTTCAATTTTTAAATAATGATGTTTAACGTGGGGTAAAATGAGCCATGGCAAATTTCAATATTTTTTTCTCTTTAACTACAGGCTGCGGATCTTTTTGGTTTGACGGACAACATTTGTTTTCTTAACGAAACACTTTCAAACTTGGGATACTGGTAGAATGTGTCATATAAAACATCTTTTTCTCTTAGCCTTCTTAACAAAAATTAGTTCTTAATAAGTTATTTCATGTTAAAGTTGTCGTATTTCGGTAATTTCGACCAATCACTGACGTCTATTCAGCTGAATACAGTTAGTGCCGTAGAATGTAAACAACATATTCTAACGGTGCTATGGGATCTTTTCCCTTGAATAAAATTAGTGCCGTTGTTTGTCAACAACAACTATCGACGGTACTGTTATTTATAACATCGTTCGTGCGTTTGTACTGGTTTTAGCTTTAGGGTTTTAGGGTTAGGGTTCCGGTTTTAGGGTTAGGGTTCCGGTTTTAGAGTTAAAGTTAGGGTTAGGGTTATGATTATTTTTAGGGTTATAATTATTTTTGCCATAACCTCACTCATAAAACCCTAACCCTAACCCTAAAACCCTATAGCTCATTACCATAACCCTAACCCTAACCCCAACTCTAACCATAAAACCCTAACCCTAACTCTAAAACCCGAACCCTAACCCAAACGCACGAACGATGTTATAAATAACATTACCGCCGATAGTTGTTGTTGACAAACAACGGCACTAATTTTATTCAAGGGAAAAGATCCCATAACACCGTTAGAATATGTTGTTTACATTCTACGGCACTAACTGTATTCAGCTGAATAGACGTCATTGATTGGTTGAAATTACCGAAATACGACAACTTTTTACAAGAAATAACTTCGAATACAAAAATTTGTATCTGTTCTATAACACAAAATATGCAAGTATACGAAGTTTGAAAGTGTTTCGGTGCGAAAAACACTACATAAATAAAACATAAATGAAAAATGTTGCCCGTCAAACCAAAAAGATCCCAGGCT
>NC_068989.1:18992121-18994254 GCF_001194135.2 Octopus bimaculoides
TACTCAAAGAGAACGGTAATAATTTCCTGGAATAGTATTTAGATTATGTTATAACGTTTTTAATAAGCGTAGGAGTGGCTGCGTGGTAAGTAGCTTGCTTACGAACCTCATGGTTCCGGGTTCAGTCACACTGCGTGGCACCTTGGGCAAGTGGCACCTTGGCAAGTGTCTTCTACTATAGCCTCGGGTCGACCAAAGCCTTGTGAGTGGATTTGGTAGACGGAAACTGAAAGAAGCCCTTCGTATATATATATATATATATGTGTGTGTGTGTGTGTGTGTGTCCCGCTTGACAAGCGATGGTGGTGTGTTTACGTTCCCGTGACTTAGCAGTTTGGCAAAAGATACTGATAGAATAAGTGCTAGGCGTACAAAGAATAAGTCCCGGGGTCGATTTGCTCGACTAAAGGCGGTGCTCCAGCATGGCCGCAGTCAAATGACTGAAACAAGTAAAAGAGTAAAAGAGTAAAAGAGTAAATGAGTAATATATCTATCTCATAAAGCCTGCTGCTAGGAGGAAAAGTTTCCTGTATCGGTCCCAGGACTTAACTGATGGTTATAAATTTATCGGCTCCGGAAGGATAAAATACTAATAGCCATTGGTATTAAGTGTTCATTTCAGATGTCACAATATGTCGTCTTTCGAATCCTGCAAACGACCAGCAGTTCGAGGTGCGTTTCATGAAAGAAATTCAAATTGTTCGTTCGATTTAATATTTTGATTGCATTTGAATGTGAAGAGGTTTCTTTTTTTTTCTTTCTTTACTATTTATCTATTTTTCAGTCTTTGTTAATAGAAAATATAAATAACGGAAACACCGTGAGATTTTCATTGGTCAGTAGCTATCGTATGTGTGTGGGTGGACGTATTATATTGGTGTGAGTATATATGTATGTGTGTGTGTGTCTGTGTGTGTGTGTATCGAATGTATACATGTCAAGATAATATATATTAGATAGATAGATAGAAAGAAAGAAAGATAAATAGATAGATAGATAGATAGATAGATAGTTATTGGTTATCATATCTGTGTGTAAACGTCCGTTATTCATTATTCTTCTTCTCTCTCCCCTTATTCACTCTTAATATATATATGTGTTTGTGTATTGTGAATTACATCGTGCTTGAATCACTGTAGTCGTATTATTATTATACTTCGCTTTAAGAGAATTTATTATGAATTAAGTATCTGAAGTCTTTCATCATACATCTACAACCTTGTCACTGACTATCCTTACTCGCTGTATCTTTACTTCTGTATCCCCACCGTGCATATGGATACATAAAATGCACACACGCTTTCACGTGTACGTACATGTATACGTGTGTGTGTGTGTGTGTGTGTGTGTCTGTGTATGTATACACGTATATATCGAGACAGATACATGCAGATTTGCATACGTACACACACGCACACACAAACATACATACATTTATGTGTGTATATATATATATATATATATATATATATAGTGTACTTTTCTGTTGTTGTTGGATCACTACATTCATAGTTTGTTTTTATAGGAACTTACATATAAAAAGAAAAAACAATACATTAAAATGAAGATCGCTGAATACTTTTCAGTGAAGTCCATATTAGAAAAATTAATCAATTTCTACAAAGATTGGTGATAACGACGAGCAAGTCGAAAGTTCACGGTCACTGGAAACTTTATAAAACCATACACGCACTCACATGCGTACATGTCTTTGGTTTTCTTTTAACTTATACCTTTTACTTCACTCATTAGACTGCGGCCATACTGGATCACCGCCTTGCAGGATTTTTAGTCGAATGAATCCTCCCCTACCAACCACATGGTTCCGGGTTGATTCCCACTGCGTGGCACCTTGGGCAAATGTCTTTTACTATAGCCTCGGGCCGACCAAAGCCTTGTGAGTGGATTTGGTAGACGGAAACTGAAAGAAGCCCGTTGTATATATGTATATATATATATATGTGTGTGTGTGTGTGTGTGTGTGTTTGTGTGTCTGTGTTTGTCCACCCCCTAGCATTGCTTGACAACCGATGCTGGAGTGTTTATGTCCCCGTAACTTAGCAGTTCGGCAAAGGAGACCGATAGAATAAGTACTAGGCTTTCAAAGAATAAGTCCCGGGGTCGATTTGCTCG
>NC_068989.1:18994767-18996671 GCF_001194135.2 Octopus bimaculoides
AGAGAGAGAGAGAGAGTGAGAGAGAGAGAGAGAGAGAAAGAGAAATGGTTAGCTAGATAATGTAATATGCACCTATACATAGTGATAGCCACTTTTTTACAGATGGCCGTCTCCTCGATTTTGTAAAGAGCGCCCATGGGTAAGCATGTAGCTCTTCTGGCTTGTTTCACTTTTGCAAGTTTTGTTGCGTATGTGACAAACAAAACATTTGTCTTTACTGTTGACATTAACAGTCTTTGTGTATCCTCTTATGGCTTTTCATACCCGACTGCAAACGTACATACTTTGTCTCAAAATTGACATGAAACCCCTGTAGGTTGCTAAGGAAGTACCCTGTGCATGATCGGCTGGTAGTTGTTCGTTATATATACACACGCATACACACATACATGTGTATGTGTGTGTGTGTTGGGGTCACGATCATAACGTCATGGGTTCGATTTGAGGACAGAGTGGCGCGTTGACTTTCGGCACGGTATGACATTTCATTTTGCTCTTGTCCACTCAGCTGAAAATAGGTACCATTCTAGTGCTTGTTGCAGCCTTCGCTTCCGCCAGCTGTTCCGAGTCAAAAGTAGGGAGAGTGAAGAAGGCGCCTATGTCTGCTAGCGACTATGTGTACCAGTGATTCTCAACCACGGTACATAGGCAAAAAATGGTTGAGAAACACTGATGAAGACACAAAACAATTTAGAAGATGCGTGTTACAAGTGACTAGGTCATACTCGCTTGCGAGTGACGGCTAAACCTTATGCATACATAGACAGACAGACAGACAGACAGACAAATAGATAGATAGATAGATAGATAGATAGATAGATAGATAGATAGATAGATAGATAGATAGATAGATGTACGGAGAGAGAGAGAGAGATTGAACAGGAAGAGTCATATATTTAAATATATGGATACTAATTTCTATTAGAAACATTAGCAAGGAAAGCTCTTAAAACTTCAACCCAACTTTACTCCAGTTTTCTTATTCTTAAAAATATCGATACACACACGAACACGCACACGCACGCACGCACACACACACACACACACACACACACACACACACACAGTTGTATACATATTGTATATACCCAGTTCGTAAAAGGACTCGTTAAAAACTTGTACTTTCATATTTTCATTGATACAAGAATCGAAATGTAAACAGCTCTTTAGCTACAGAAAGGGGTGCACGCGCGCGCACACGTACACACACACACACACACACACACGTAGATATACACATAATGCCCCTTGTACCACAACTACTACTGCTACCATAAACTACCATCACTTCTATCGCTACCACAACCATTTCCACTTTTACATTCATCCCATTCAAAATTCAGCGTTTCGAGCTAACGAGGGAACCTCTACACCAGTGTTTCCTAACCTTTTTTCTGGCGTTCCACTTTTTAATAAATTTTACCTTTGCTCTACTTTTTAACAACAATTTTTTCGGTGCTCAACTTTTTAATAACAAAAAATCTGGTGCCCATCATTTATTTTTTTAATAAAGAAACACGATCTTTAATTCAATTACCTGGCTGACAGATATCTCGACTCATTTAATGAGAACCCTATGCTTGGTGCATACGGTACAAATCCTTGATATGAGAAGACAATTTCGTTATTTCAGCCGTAAATCGCCATGTTGTGTCATTTCAAGCCGGTTTATCTTGGCTTCTAGCAAATTGTCGACTGCACTGAATCCACATTCGACCAACTAAGACGAAGGAAAATCAATCAATCGTTCTCTGAGATGTTGGGGGTATTTTCTTTCAACCTCGTCGCATAGCCACATATTTGTACCTTTCAGTTTAAACAAAGTCTTCACTGATTCATCATGTTGCAATTCTGGTATATATGTATATATATATATATATATATATATATATATATATATATAC
>NC_068989.1:18996691-18998237 GCF_001194135.2 Octopus bimaculoides
TATATATATATATATATATATATATATATATATATATATATATATACGACGGGCTTCTTTCAGTTTCCGTATACCAAATCCACTCACAAGGCTTTGGTCGGCCCGAGGCTATAGTAGAAGACACTTGCCCAAGGTGCCACGCAGTGGGACTGAACCTGAAACCATGTGGTTCGTAAGCAACCCACTTACCGCACAGCCGTACAATTACTTTATACAATATGAAAACCGCACATATATGTTATATACAGTGCTGGATTAAACATTAAGCAAAATAAGTATGTGCTTAGGGCATCAATGAGAAATGGTAAATGGTTTATGGCACAATAGAAATCACTTTAAACTTGCTAAAATAAAATTCGGTATGCCTTTATCTCTATTAAGTATAGATGTTGCAGATGTATTACCTAAGATTAATTTTGAGGATCCGATCAAAGATTTCGCAATTCAAAAAAGTAGGAGGAAACTTTTCAAATATAAATGAAGTGGGAGTATACAAAAATAAACATTATTTTCCCTCTTGCTTCGTTTTGAAAAATAAAAATTTATTTTATGGTTTGTTATTGTTTATATTTTGAATTACATAATCTTTTATGGGGGTACCAAAATCTTTAAAATGTTTAGGGCCTCGATGGATCCGGACCTGGTTATATATGATGAAACCAATACATTTACGGGATTTATGCAAGGAGATTCCAGAATAGTCTTTCACCATGTTTAAATCTGTTTCGTCACATATGTTCGTGTAGATATGATGTAAACAAATCACTAGATCCGCATTGATGCCTAAGTTTCTTCCTTCTATAATGTATCTATGGATGTTGTTACCGTTTGGATCAACAAAATTGAGTGAATGGTTGACAACTTACAGGATATAGAAGTTATCAAGATCCATGTAGGGAACCCACCCTTCGGATAGCAAACGTGATATATGAAATTATGGGATGTCACTGACGTCACTTCCGCTTTCTATCACAACTATAATTTTTTTTTTTCAATTTACTTTCACTTTTTTACGACTGTAAACTGCATGCTAACTCTTTATTTTAACGACCCCTAAAATGATAATTCGCAAAACTGTCCCCGGTAAGATCTTCACTCGAAACAGAAAGAACTAGAATACAAACTGCAAGATATTTTATCCGATGTTCTAACACTTCTACTAATTCGCCGCCTACAAAGATTTTCAGTGCTTCCTTTCTCAAAGTGTTCGACTTCCTGGTGAACTGATCTTCTTCACCTTAGACGCTCTGTCGCCACGTTTTCCCATTTCGCCCAGTTACAAGACTTGAACTTGACAATTATTCATTTAAGCGTTGATTTTATTTGTTTAAACTCCGCTCTCAACACTAACATTAATTAAGCCTTTTTAAAAAAAGGATAATATAAATATTATAGTATATATTATACACATATACAGGTTGCCATGATTTCAAAGTTTAATAAAAAAACAAACACGAAGATGCGTTAAAAAAAAACTTTGTATTTCTATGTAGTTCAATAAAATCCCCCATTTTTTTGTATCTTTTTTCCTGTATCTTCATATGTT
>NC_068989.1:18998750-19000059 GCF_001194135.2 Octopus bimaculoides
TAAACATTTACAATTTTAAATATACAATAATAATTTGATTATATTTACAATGTTCGATTAAAGCATTGCTCATTACAGATGCAATTTGTAATGGCTTTCCTGAAGGATAGGCATCCGACCACCAGGGCAGACCCCTTGCTTTTTCTTTCCCTTGTTTTTGGCTTCCACTTACCTGGTGCCAAACATTCCCAGCTTCCTCGCCACAGGCTTCCATCTTCTCATGAATCTGTCTCGTGACAGGTACCTCTTCTCCAGCCTGATCTTACTACTGAGGTGGTAACAAAAAAAGTTAACTAACCCCTGGCCAGATACAAAGGTATCCGTCACTATGCCTCTTACACGCGTCTTCCATACTGTTTCTTTCAGTATGGCTACTACGCAGGAAATGCAAACCTTCCTTTCTCGTTGAGGGAAGGAGGCAGCACAATCTCGATAGTAGATTCAGCTGATACTCTTCCCATCGATGACAACAGTTGTTCTGCGAAAACTATCAGTCTCATTAATTCCGGACATTCCACAAATGCGTGCAAGACTGTTTCCCTGTCCCGCCCGCACCTCGGACATGTCGGCGATACGAACAGGTAACGCCGCACGGAAGTACTGCTAAGCTAGGGATTTCTGGTAATTGTCCAGATATCCCGGCCCGAAAGTTCTCCTGAACAGGTTGGTCAACTGATTTTCATCGTAGCCCAGGGTCTCCCCCAAGGCGTCTTCGGACCTAAATCCCACTAATCCGCTATAAAAATCTGCGGTGGAACTCCTATTGCCGGCATTGCCCGCAAGAGAGAGTAGCTGAAGTGCCTGTCAGCACTCCAATTGCCAGACCCCCAGCCTGGGTCTCTACTTTATCCACTTACCAACGTCCTTACCAAACAGCCACTCCTACGCCTAGTGCATAAATATTTTGTTTTATTTTCAAAATAATGAAAGTAATGTATATCCGATAATGAAAACATTAGTATTATCTTATTACTAAAATAACTTGATGGCTTTTACACATTGTTTAACACAGAAGTTTTCAAACTGTGGTCCGCGGACCACAGGGGGTCTGCAAGGACAAGACAGGGGGTCCGTGGACAGCAAATACTTTTTATGGGCAATTTGATTTTATATATGTTTTTTAATCGAAATCTTTTAATTGACAATAAACCTATTTGTTAAATACTGTTAAATAAATAAATGTACAAATATATGTTATTTTAAGCAAATATTTATGTATAAATTTCATAAGCGTTTATAAGGGGGTCCCTAAGGTAAAGCCTGAAATATAAAGGGGTCCGCAAGTCAAAAAGTTTGAAAACCCCTGGTT
>NC_068989.1:19000542-19001156 GCF_001194135.2 Octopus bimaculoides
TCTTGTTGCCTGTTTGTCTATCTCTCTGTCTGACTGTCTCTCTGTCTATCTCTCTGTCTGACCCGTCTCTCAATCTGTCAGCATTTTTTTTTTCATTTCCCTTCAACTTCAATCTCTCTCTCTCTTTCATTCACTCACAGATAAGCAAGATATGAAATAAATAAATAAATAAATAAATAAATGCAAAGCGTATTCATTCACAATTAAAATTCCTTTCTGATCGAACTTTTTAAAACCTGTAACTTCTCACTCGCTTCACTCACCCAATCCCACTATCCGGAATCCTAAACAATAGAAATTTTTTCAAGTCGTTCGACCTGCTACAATTAGTAACTAAATCTCCTTCAAATCACACACTTTGCCAGCTTTAAAAAGGGGACGCCACGTTGAACAATGCTTTCGTTCCGTTTTGTTTTTAAATTACTCCTGAATCTTGTCCATGACTTTCAGGTGTTGACACCCATAGCTGCGAGGGAGTCGTCCTCAAAGCGTTACATGGCAGCGAACCGGTAAACAAGCAAAACACATACATAGAGTATGTGTGATCAAGGTTCACAACACTAGCGTTCCTTTTTAATTCGTAATTGAATGTGTGTGAGAGAGAGAGAGAGAGA
>NC_068989.1:19001166-19003582 GCF_001194135.2 Octopus bimaculoides
TTTTTTTTTTTTTTAAATAAGTACTGGGGTTAATTTATTCGACTAAAAAACGTCAAGGCGGCGCCCAGCATGGCCACAGCCTAATGATTGAAACAAATAAACTAATGAAATAATACAAGAATACATACATATCTTTTATCTCTTACTTGTTTCAGTCATTAGAGCGCGGTCATGCTGGAGCATTTTTAGTCGAATGAATCGATCACTACATTTTTTTAAAGCCTAGTACATAAACACACGCACACTCATACACATATTTATATATACGACGGGCTTCTTTTAGTTTCTATCTACGAAATCCACTTACAAGACTGGTACTACTAAAGCAGCACGGTCCCGAGCGCACGTCCGCGCTAGCTAGTCGTGAGTGGTCGATCCTAGCCCTGACCCTGTCCCTAATCCTAACCCTAACCCTATCCCTAACCCGCGTGTGCAAATAAATACGTGTTTAGGGTTAGGGTTAGGGTTGGGGATAGGGTTGGGGTTGGGATCGACCACTCACTACTGGCTGGTGCGGACGCGCGACTGCGCGTTCGGGACCGTGCTGCTTTAGTAGTACCTACAAGACTTTGGTTGGCCCGTGGTTATAATAAACGTTACTTGCCCAAAGAAGCCATGCTGTGGAAGTGAACCCGGAACCATGTGGTAGGGAAGCAAGCAAGCTTCGTACCACACACACACACACACACACACACACACACACACACACACACACACACACACACACACACACACACACACACACACACACACACACACACACACATACATACATACACACACATACATACTTACATATACACATGAAAGTGTTTAAAGCGGTGGCATTTTCCACAGCTGTATGTGAATTAGTGTTGTTGTTTTTCAATGCTAGGAGTATGGCAAACCTCGAAAGTGCAAGCTGCCAAATTCGAGTACTTTCGTTAAATCAATGTTTACCAGTTCTGAATACAAATCTTCCCGACCACAGTGCCACTCGCCACCCGCCCACATCTATTCTCCACACTTGTCTGTTTGCTGTGAAAGAAAATTGGGATGAATGGAAAATTAGCTGAGGAAAGCAGCGACTCCACCCCCAAAAAGAATTTGAAAACAAATAATAGAGGTAGAGAGAGAGAGACAGAGAGAGAGACAGAGAGAGAGAGACAGTCAGACAGACAGCGAGAGAGGCAAACAGAGATAGATAGATAGATAGATAGATAGATAGATAGATAGATAGATAGACAGATGCCAGTAGTTTCAGTGACTCTTTTCAATAAATTTTCTGTTACGTGCACTTTTGCTAGATTGAAGTGACGTACGTGTTTCAAAGAATCGGCGCTGGGGCTTCATCTATCTATCTATCTATCTATCTATCTATCTATCTATCTATCTATCTATCTATCCATATAGCCATCCAGTTATCTATCTATCTCATTTATCCATCCAGCCATCTATTTATCTATCTATCTGTCTTTCTATCCATCCATCCATCCATCCATCCATCCATCCATCCCATCATCCGTCCATCCATCCATCCATCCATCCATCCAGCCAGCCAGCCAGCCAGCCAGCCATCTATCTATTTAATTACCAATCTGTCTATTTAATTACCAATCTGTCTATTTCATTAACTATCTAGTTAACTATCTAATTATCATTTCTCTCCATACACACATACATGTATATACACACACACAGAGACATACATGCACACATATACACTACACACGTGCAGAGACAGACAGATAAACACACACATGCACACACACCCATTTATACAGAGAGAGAGAGGTGTAGGCTAATCTGAGTAAAAAGTACTTGGTGCAAATACATCGCATAAAGGCACATTAACTGCGATGTGCGTCCGGAGATAATATCTCTTAAGAGCGTAGTGTGAAATAACACAGATTTATCGGTAGCAGATGGAAATCGTCCAATAGCTGCGGTGAAAATGCAAGATACACATTTCTGCCTTGGTGAGTTCTTTTCAGAACTATGTAGTCACTAACAACTTGCAGGCTAAGACAAATCAGTTGCTACTGATATAGGAAAACAGTGATTGAAAAATCACTGGTTTTGCAATTATCTGTTCTGTTCAATAAAATCCATTATACACAACAGAAGCAGCCTGAGGTTAAAACAGTGGTCGCCAAAGTGGGCAGTACTGCCCCCCCCCCTTGGGGTGGTGGAAAAATCCAGAGGGGGCGTTGATAAAAAGTGGGATGATAATGGGGGTGGCCAAAATGGGGTGATAGATCTAAGCTAGCTTACCAACCACATGGTTCCGAGTTCAGTCCCACTGCGTGGCACCTTGGGCAAGTGTCTTCTACTATAGCCTCGGGCCGACCAAAGCCTTGTGAGTGGATTTGGTAGACGGAAACTGAAAGAAGCCTGTCGTATATGTATGTATATATATATATATATATATATATAT
>NC_068989.1:19004393-19005850 GCF_001194135.2 Octopus bimaculoides
CGGTTCACAATGAATGCATTGGATTAACAAAACGCAAAGAGGCAAAAATATACATACAGCATTCCCACCGCCGCTGCTATATGATTTCCATCTACTACTGATATATTTGTTGTTTTTAAGCACAATACGTACTTAAAAGATATTTCCGGACAAATTAATTTGCTTTTTCACGAAGTATTTGCATTACGTATGATACACAGAAGGGTCTACCTATCTCTGTGTGTGTGTGTGTGTGTGTGTGTGTGTGTGTGTGTGTGTGTGCATCAGAACAGTCTGATTCTAATTCGTTGGTACTCAAAAGTTTCAAGCTTGATGCTAGTTGTCAACCATGGGTATTACTATTTCACCATTACACGTGTTTCATTTGTTAGTAGGAGTTACAAAATTGTACATATAAGAGAAACGTGTAAGATATCACCTTTTAGAAATTCTTCAAACATACATTCAAATGATATCAAGTATTAATTTCTGGGGGGTTTTTTCCAGTTTTGTTCAACCCTTTACTCTTTTACTCTTTTACTTATCATTTGACTGTAGCCATGCTGGAGCACCGCCTTTAGTCGAGCAAATCGACCCCAGGACTTATTCTTTGTAAGCCTAGTACTTATTCTATCGGTCTCTTTAACCAAACCGCTAAGCTACGCGGACGTAAACACACCAGCATCGGTTGTCAAGCGATGTTGGGGAGGGGGGGCAAACATAGACACACAAACATATAAACACACATACATATATATATATATATATACATATATACGACGGGTTTCTTTCAGTTTCCGACTACCAAATCTATTCACAAGGCTTTGGTCGGCCCGAAGCTATAGTAGAAGACACTTGCCCAGTGTGACTGAACCCGGAACCATGTGGTTCGTAAGCAAGTTACTTACCACACAGCAACTCCTGCGCCTATGCATACTTCACACAAATATAACATTTATGTACAACTTTGGAGCACTGGAATAAGCAGATGTGCTACAAGAGGACACAGCTCGCATTATAACCCTATGTACACAATTATATATATAAATACACGCGTGCACAGACACACATACGCACGTACACACACATATGTATGTGTATATGTATGTATGTATGTATGTATGTATGTATGTGTGTGTGTATATATATATTCTTTTATTTGTTTCAGTCATTTGATTGCGGCCATGCTGGAGCACCGCCTTTAGTCGAACAATTCTTATTCTTTGTAAGCTTAATACTTATTCTATCCGTCTCTTTTGCCGAACCGCTACGTTACGAGGACGTTAACAGACTAGCATCGGTTGTCAGGCGATGGACAGGGGACAAACACAGACACACACACACACACACACACACACACACATACATGACAGGCTTCTTTCAGTTTCCGTCTACCAAATCCACTCACAAGGCTTTGGTCAGCCCGAGGCTATAGAAGAAGACACTTGCCCAAGATGCCACACAGTGGGACTGAACCC
>NC_068989.1:19011160-19013027 GCF_001194135.2 Octopus bimaculoides
AATTTAAAATGAAAAAAGCAAATAAAACGAAGGTATGGAGATTAAATACGCTTTACATCGCTTAATCAGCCAAAGGAGTAAATATAAACAACTGAATACTTGTCAGTGATTGGTTGAAATTATCGAAATAAGACAATTTTTTACATGAAATAAATTCGAATACAAAAATATTTTTCTGTTCTATAACACAAAATAGATAAGTATACGAAGTTTGAAAGTCTTTCTGTACCAAAAACACTACGTAAAACATTAATGAAAAATAAGGCCCCCGTTTTAAAATAGATCCAATATTTTATCTCTCACTTTTCATTCGCTTCACAACTGCACGGTTTTCAGTTCGTTTTCATTACGCGTTATTTGGTCTACTGTCCTTTTCTAAACGCTCTTCTCAGATAATTACCATTTTGTATCACAAGATTTTAGCATTGCGTACAGATATATACCTCTTCAGACCGCCACGGCTAGCAAACATATATTGTTTTAAGTGGTGATGTTCACTTAGCAGCAGATAATTTGGGTACATGTACTCTTGAGCAGCTGACAAGACAAGGGTTAGGGAAAGAAGACAAACACGATTACAAGTTGAGCGTTTGAAAGAATTATTGATATCTTCAGGTTTTTCTATTCTTGGGTCTCGTTTCACCTTTATGTCTTTAATTCTTTTTAAATACTCGGATGCAATGGGCATGTTTTTCTCCGTGATGCTCCATCAGTTACACATTACTTTTTCTTCTTTTTTCTTTCAACTTATTACGTGAATATTGCTTTTTTTTCAAATCAGATTGAGGGCAGTTTTTAAATCATTTTAAACCATTTTCCTGCTCAAAGCATTTTTATAAGTTTGTCCTAAGTGTCTGTGTTGTTTTCAGACTTTTAGCCAGCCCTTATTTCATACGCTCTGAGTAATATAAAGATTTCATTTCATAAGTCCTGGTGGCTGAAAAAATTGTGAATATCATATATGATGCATGGACGCCACGGAAATATGTCCTGTGATACACAGGAAAAAGAGGCAAGGAATTTACTTCAGTTTGTAAGGGTATCTTTTCCTGCAGCAAACACTAGACACACTCGGAGTCTTTCATCTTCCATACGAACAGCGACGCCTCCTTACCTCAGTTTACTAAGCCGCAAGAAGCGTTTATGCCTACCGCATTTGCTAACACGAAAATCTGTGCGCGCGTGTGTTGATATACTCATATCACACACACGCATTTACATTTGGAAATGAAAACAGAAAACGTAACTCCAATACATGTCGTAGAGTTTACTTGAATAAATCCAATAAATCGCTCCTAAACTACTCAGAGTTTAACGAATATGCAATCGTTCGAGGCTGCACCTGTAAGTAAAAGAGCATATACGTGTTTGAGTTTTCTCAAAATATGAACCGATTAGTAGGGCTTTAATACATATATTGTGACCTTTAAATGAACAATATTTATCTCTCACGCCGAGATCGACTTTACCTTTCATCTTTTCGGGGTCGATAAATTAAGTACCAGATGCGGGATCTATTTTAAAACGGGGGCCACATTTTTCATTAATGTTTTACGTAGTGTTTTTGGTACGGAAAGACTTTCAAACTTCGTATACTTATCTATTTTGTGTTATAGAACAGAAAAATATTTTTGTATTCGAATTTATTTCATGTAAACAATAGTCTTATTTCGATAATATCAACCAATCACTGACAAGTATTCAGTTGTTTGCATTTACTCCTTTGGCTGATTAAGCGATGTAAAGCGTATTTAATCTCCATACCTTCGTTTTATTTGCTTTTTTCATTTTAAATTTGCTTTAACCCTAAACCTAACCCTAACCCTACGGTTAGGGTTAGGGTTAGGGTTAGGGTTAGGGTTAATTG
>NC_068989.1:19014057-19014838 GCF_001194135.2 Octopus bimaculoides
TGTGTGTGTGTGTGTGTGTGTGTGTGTGTGTGTGTGTGTGTGTGTGTGTGTGTGTGTGTGTGTGTGTGTGTGTGTGTGTTTGTGTGTGAGAAAAACAATACAATAATACCATAATCCTGACACTTCAGACGGCCATATTGAAGGCTCTATGTTCAACACAAGTCGACAACACTCGGCACGTGCATGACAATTCATTTCTCCGCCTGCGAGTCTACTTCCTGTGTAAGTGGCTGACGTCATCAAGTATCGTTTATAGTTTCTATTATTTCTTGGGCCGGAGAAAATCGCTTACCGTTGGTCAATGGTTTTAACAGTTAGAACACTTATTATTGCTTGTTTTATTTAGTGTTTTCTTTCTCTTTGTGGAGAGTTAACTCGTGTCTGTTACTGCAGTGTAAGGCCCGTCATCCAACAGCTGTCGTCAAAGATAATAATCAGGAGCATTCGCCTCCATAACGCATGTATGAACAGGTTTTTCCACGGAGATAATGAGAACACGGACGGTATAATATTTCCAAAGTGAACTCTATCACGGCTGAAGTGTTTACAGTCAAAAAACCAAAATTTACATTTAATAATTAGATCGGTGAGTGTGACTGTATGTGACTGTATGCGCGCGCGCGTGTGATCAAGACATTAGTTCACTAAAGTACTAGATATTCCAAATGTCGATGTTACCAGTTCGTGCTCTGGTACTGACGCTATCTTGGGTTCGAGGCCAAGACACCTATATATTAACACGTATATACATAATGCATATATATATATATATATATATATA
>NC_068989.1:19017689-19020074 GCF_001194135.2 Octopus bimaculoides
TATATATATTCATGAATATACGTGTGTGTGTGTGTGTTTGAGTTATTTACATCATGATTTAGCCTTTTGGCAATAGGAAGCAACTGACGCGGGTCAAAATCTTAAAATGAGGACTGGAGTCGATTTGAATGACTAAACCTTTTGAAAGTAATTCACCAGCAATGCTGTAGACAAATAATTAGAACACGTAAAAGAATGAGGAAAATAATATGTATCTGTTAATTTCAGTGAGATGAATAGTGAAACTTCAACCCTGAGCGTGGTTTCATTTAATCCATTGTTCTCTAGACGTACAAGTGACAGAAACTTCCACACGTGTGATAGCCAGGATTTTTGCCTTACACTACCATTCTAATAGCTTTTTTTTCCTGCATCTATGTTGGAACACAGCTAAGGAATGACTCTGTGGTATTCGGCTTAAGAATTGTGACACGAACCTTTGAGCAGATATGGACTGATTTTTCGCTTCGCCTTCAGCTTTGAAAAACTGCACATTATTCTGTACGCTCTGCTTCGAATATTGGACGTGATATTGTGACACATATCGGTCAGAGCTATCAGCAATTACTTTTTCACGCTGTTCGATAAGGGACAAAGACTTGGATGTACCCTTTTCACAGAGCTCTGTCAAGAAGACTCTTTCTCCACGAAGTAATTCATGTCTACAGCCGGTGTATCCGAGTTGTGGTCGTTGTGCTCTTGTTGTTAATTGTGTTGTTAAAATCATTCGAAAGAATGTTCTCATCTTTCTTGTTGTGAAACCTATACTCTACCGTGTAATTGGATTTGTTTTTCTTTTCTGTTTATTATCCGTAAAATACGTGTTCGTTTTCGTTTGTCTTTTGGTAAACGTTTCTATACTAAATAATAATATTGTTAAATTACAAGTGGAAGAAAATGTCTGTTTTGCAAATTAAAACCAGCACCAGCACCAGCGCCAACAGCACCGCCACCGCAGCCGCCGCCACCACCACCGCCACCACCAGGTTCAGTCCCACTGTACAGCACCTTGGACAAGTGCTTTCTATAGCCCCAGCCCGACTAACGTATGCCTTGCCAGCGATTTTGTTAAGACAGAAACTGTGTAGAAATGCGTCATCTACTTACATACACACATCTATTAGCGAGCGCGCGTGCGTACGCTCTGTGTGTGTCTTTATGTTTGTCTCCACATTGCTTGACAACTAGTGTTGTTTTGACTATGTTCTCGTAATGTAGCAGTTCGGCAAAAGGGTCAGGATGAGTACTGAAAGCCTATTCGTTCGGTAATGCTTTTCATGGCGGCACCCAAGCATAGTTACAATCCAATGTCTAAAAAGCAAGTAAAAGTCTATGGCTCTGATGAAGCTATAAAGTGTTGCTCAGGTACTCAACTGTGAGTTCATCGCATCTTATGGAAAGAACTGTAAGCTAGTGAATTGCATAAGATAATCATTTATTCTTTTGTCATCTTTTTTTTTTTTTTATCGCTCGGTACGCGACTAGCGCTTCGTTCAGAAGCATACGTACATCAAGTTCTACACCATGTTATTAGTATTGCAATGCCTAAGCGAAATATTAAGATACATATAGAGGAATATCGTACACAAACACACACACACACACACACACAAATATATATATAAATATTTTTTTTCTGTTCCTTCCCACACGGATCCGGGCTCTAAGGGTGAATAAGAGTAAAAGGTGAAATATAAAAGAATAAACAGTGAGAATGAGAAATTTAATCGAGTAAAAGAGTAGGAGTCAACCAAACAATGTCTGTATGTCATTGTTCAGTTTTATTTCAAGATTTCTTGCTAAAAAGGCGGCGAGCTGGCAGAAACGTTAGCACGCCGGGCTAAATGCTTAACGGTATTTTGTCTGGCTTTACGTTCTGAGTTCAAATTCAGGCAAGGTCGACTTTGCTTTTCATCCTTTCCGGGTCGATAAATTAAGTACCAGTTACGCACTGAGGTCGATGTATTCGACTTAATCCCTTTGTTTGTCCTTGTTTGTTCCCTCTATGTTTAGATCCTTGTGGGTAATAAAGAAATAAGAAACGTTAGCACGCCGGGTTAAATGCTTAGCGGTATTTTGCCTGTCTTTACGTTCTGGGTTCAAATTCAGGCAAGGTCGACTTTGCTTTTCATCTTTTCGGGGTCGATAAATTAAGTACCAGTTGCGTACTGGGGTCGATCTAATCGACTGGCCCCTTCCCCCAAGATTTCGGGCCTTGTGCCTAGAGTAGAAAAGATTTCTTGCCAATAGAGAAAAGCCCAGTTTCTAACATAGATTCAAGGGCCCTTCATTGGAATTTCAACATCAACAACAGAGTATTTTTGTATGTATGTATGTATATGTGCAGATTTGTATGTTTTGCTTTATGCATGCATTCTCATGCAT
>NC_068989.1:19020084-19021551 GCF_001194135.2 Octopus bimaculoides
ATATATTTAAATGATAAACTTCTGGAAAGTTTTACAGATTTTTACAGTTCCAGTGATGGATTGGATCTGTAGTCTTCGAATTAGCTATCTCCTTTCTGGTTTTGAGAAGCCTAATTTCTCAAAATTGGTATTTAAGCAGCGTGTTACATATCGCAGGGCCCCAATAATTACAGGTGTAAATATGAACTTGTAATCTGGATAGAGTAACTGCAGATTTCTCAATAGTTCAGCATAAGTGTTTTCTTTTTCACTGATCTTCAGTTTTATGTTAACATCTGCTGGGCAGCTAATTTCCACAACTGTGCACATTTTCCCTTCTCTATCCCAAATCATTATTTCAGGTCTGTTGTGCTTACATTTTATTGAGGTCTTCTCTGGGACATTCCACCAATATTCCTTTTTATTATGAGTGGCAATAGCTTCTGCCATACTGTGAGTTCTTATTTCTTTGTCCCTAGGGTTATCCTTTCGACAGATTTCAATATAGAATGTCCTAGTTACAGCATCACGTTTCATCGGTAGATAATACCGTGATGGCATTTTCGGACAGCTGTTTATGATGTGGGTGATATCTTCGGTGTTAACTCCCCAAAGTCTGCATCAGTTGTCACATTTTACTGCTTTTCTTGTATCTCTATTCCTTTTGTGCATCAGATATTTGGTTGATATTTCCTGTTCCTGAATTGCTTTAAAATGGGAGATTGTAATCTGGCTATTGGTCCATGACAAACTGCTTTCATGATCAATGTTACTATCATCTCGGAGCTTTCTACAAACATATCCATATATAGTCTTCTGCTAATATAGGCTCATCCTTTCGTCTGACGATACGTTGCGGTAGAGTCGTGCGATTTATTCGGGCATGTATTCTAGGTTATCAGACAAGGAATGTTGCGCAAGGAGATCCCTTCCAAATCTTATGATGTTATCAGCCTCATGTATGCAAACTCGGTCAAGGGATGCACTTCGACACTTGGTAGTAAAAAATGTTGCCGAGGGGATATGATACGACATTCAAAGGCATTTTGTACCGATGTTAAGCCTCTGCCGCCTTGTTTTCGTTTTTGGACAGAAGCAGCATACGTCACTGTTTCTGTGGAAATTATGTGTGCTTGTTAGTATTTTTCAGGTTTTCACAAAAACGGCTCTGATCTTATCAAGCATCCAATCAAGCAGCCCAAATGTTGGTATGAGTACTGGCACTACAAACACACTGTGGTCCACTGTTTTATTGAATGCAGAGTGTTCTGAGGTCTTTATTCGGCTGTAAATATTCTTTAGAGACACATCCTTTGTCACAGGTGCCATTGTAAGATATGTTTTCATCCACCCCTAGATACCTGTAACATTCCTCATCAGATATAGGGGAAACAGTCAAATCATTAATGGAGATGTTGCTAGTCTGGTTTATAGTTTGTATGTATGTATGTATGTATGTATGTATTATGTGTATGTGTGTGTGCGTTT
>NC_068989.1:19021586-19022415 GCF_001194135.2 Octopus bimaculoides
TAAATATTCTTTAGAGACACATCCTTTGTCACAGGTGCCATTGTAAGATATGTTTTCATCCACCCCTAGATACCTGTAACATTCCTCATCAGATATAGGGGAAACAGTCAAATCATTAATGGAGATGTTGCTAGTCTGGTTTATAGTTTGTATGTATGTATGTATGTATGTATGTATGTATGTATGTATTATGTGTATGTGTGTGTGCGTTTGTGCACCAATACAAGTGACTCCAGAGTATATTCTACGTGTAGGCAAGTTCTTTAGATGCAGTCGTGGCCGGAGGGATGGGATAAGACGTTCCCACTCCTCTTCTCTCATTCCCCTTCTCTGTCTCTCACACGCATACACACTCATATATAGACACACACATACACTCACTATAGTACAACATACCAAACGGTCAAGTGAAACGATCCCTCGAAGCTTAGTGCACGGCAACAAAGAGCAACAACTATAACAAGAACAACAACAGAATGAAGAGGGAGGAGGAGGAAGGTGACGGTGAGAGGAGGGTGATGATGATGAGGGGAGAAGAGACGTGGGATGGAAAGAAGAAAGAAAGGATATGTAGAGGGGAAAAAAGAGGGATTGGAGTAGAAGTAGAAGTGGTATGTGATGGAGTGGGAGTGGGGAGGTGGGAGAGATGAGGGAGTGGTTAATCGGGATGGAAAGTAGAAACATGGGATGGAGAGAACAGAATGGGGTCAGAAATGCTAACAATGATACGCGCACACGCGCATACACACTCACCCTCGCACACACACACACACACACACACACGCACGCACGCACACACACGAACACACGCACACACATACACACTCGC
>NC_068989.1:19022425-19023050 GCF_001194135.2 Octopus bimaculoides
CACACGCACACACGCACACACATACACACTCGCGCGCACGCACACACACGCGCACACACACAGACACACACACTCGCACAGAGACACACGCCCACATATATAGTAGATACTTAAGGGACACGTAGATACGTAAGATCCGTGTACACACACTTACATATACATGCACACGCGCACACATACATATACATGCACACATATACATGCGCGCACATACATGCATATACATGCACACATATGCGCACACACACATATAAACACATTCCACGTTTTGTGAATGGGAGTAACGGTGAGAACGAGATACCAATTTTTGGGAAATTCTTATCTTATTTCTTTACTGCCCACAAGGGGCTACACACAAAGGGGACAAACAAGGACAGACAAACGGATTAAGTCGATTATATCGACTCCAGTGCGTAACTGGTACTTATTTAATCGACCCCGAAAGGATGAAAGGCTAAGTCTACTTCGGCAGAATTTGAACTCAGAACGTAGAGGCAGACAAAATACCGCTAAGCATTTCGCCCGGCGTGCAAACGTTTCTGCCAGCTCACCATCTTATCTTGAAACGTTTTTAGTCGAACAAATCGAACCCCAATATTTTTTATTTTTTTAGTCTGGTATCTAT
>NC_068989.1:19023343-19024933 GCF_001194135.2 Octopus bimaculoides
ATATATATATATATATAAGCCCGTGCTCTTGTGTTTTAGGTGAAAAGCAATAGTGAAACTATATGTGTTAGGGCCCCTGAGGTGTATAGAGAAGACAACCAGCGTAGTTCGAACTCGCCTTTAGATGGCATATAAAGTAAGTTTCTGCCGTACTCAAATATTTGGAAAATACGATGAATCCCCTCAGAAGTGAAAATATTCCACAAATAGGTGTAGATATGGCTGTTCGATGAAGAGTTTCGCTTTGCAAGCATGAAGTTGCGGGTTTGCTCGTAAAGCGCGACTCCTTGAACAACTGTGTTTTGCCAGAGCCTCGTATTAAACAATACTTTCTCAGGGAATTTTGGCAGAGAGGAAATTGTGTATGCCATCATACATTGAGACATGGATACACACACTTTCAGCTTTACATCTATTATTATTGGGGCAACAGGATACATAACCAACCCGCCTGGAACATAGTATGGCTGAACTTGTTCTTGGGGAGGGAGTGCAACTCCTTAATTCATACATTACAAATGATAATGATATCTGGGGCAATTGAAGCTTGCAAGGATGTCTTAAGATTTAAAGGATGCTTTTCTTCACAACCATGCTATGAAGCTGGCGGCCAGTTAACATTAACTTTAAACTAAAAAGAGAAAAGGAAAGCCATGCATATATACATACACAGAGAAGTGTGTGCGCGCGTGTATATAGTCAATTCAAATAAGCGAATAATAAAATTAACAATAACAGACAACAAGAGGACGTGCACAAGGAATGTATTAGTTTGATAGTCAGTAAAAAGAGAGACTGTTTGACGTTTCGAGCAAAGCTCTCTGTCGGAAAGGAGAAAGAAAAAAGTCCAAAGAAAGAAAAGAAATCGCCAACAGTTCGTGTGTAGTTACAGTGCTGAAGTGTGTGTGTGTGTGTAGTTGTGTATGTGTGTGTAGTTGTGTATGTGTGTGTATACGACGAGTTTCTTTCAGTTTCCGTCTACCAAATCCACTTGTAAGGCTTTTATCGATTCGAGGTTATAGTAGATTCTACTATAGTAGAAGATACACACGCACACGCACGCACACACACACACATACATACACACATACATACACAGACACACAGATACATATTTAAACAATGATATATACGTTTAATAACAATGACAAGCGTATTTCAGTATATATAGACACACACATACATACAGTCTTGTTAGTATATGTGTACGTAAAGATGTTAATAATAACTGAAGGTAGAGGGCGCAACAGGCCGAGAGGAAATTGGAAAAAAAGAGCTTTTTTAATCAATTCAACCCAGTCCACATCACTGATTTTCTAAGGACTTTCCAATGAAGAAAAGAAAAAGGAAACCAAAGTAGGTGCAGATGGACGGTCAATATGGTTATTGTCGGACAATCGTGGTCGGTCAGTTATTTATCTAGAATAGTTTTCAAACCAAGCAATATAACAAGTCTCACCTTCCACATCTTAAGGGTGTTGACAATGTACTCCTTGTCGATAGGGAACACGGCTGCGTGAGTGTACGCGCGTGCATATGGTGTGATGTGTGTGTGTGTGTGTGTGTGTGTGTGTGTGTGTGTGTGTGTGT
>NC_068989.1:19028747-19029744 GCF_001194135.2 Octopus bimaculoides
TGCATATGTGTGTGTGTGCAGTATTTGATGCTAGTGTATGCGCAGATTTGTATGTTTGTTTTATGGATGCGTTTTTATGTCTAGATGCATGCATATGTATTTATGTGCTAAATTTTTGGAAAGTTTTACATATCTTTACAGTTCCATTGATGGCTTGGATCTGTAGTCTTCTAATCAGCCTTTTTCTTTCAGGTTATGTATGTATGTATGTATGTATGTATGCATTTATGTATGTATGTATGTATGTATGTATGTATGTATGTATGTATGTATGTACGTATGAGGAGAGTGGAATCACTTCTTAGTCAGTATTGTTCCCAGGTCTACTTTGACCCGGAGTAATAGCGCCTCCGTGGGTCCCAGCTATAGGTGATCCTTCATTCTAAAGTATGGGAGTGAAGAACTTGTTCTTTGTTAGAACTTCTTTCTAGAAGATAAACTGGTATCTAAAAAATCCTGAAGTACAGTTGCTTTCTGAACGTCCCAGTCTCTGTTGTGCTACCAGCTAATTGAACCGAAAAATGGATTCAGTGCGGTGCAACATTTTCTCCACTCAAAAACGAATTCAGGTACAAGAAATTCTTGGATTCTGGACGTTTAGCAAGTGGTCTTAATTGGTCATGAGTTGACTTCCATCATGTATGTTTGTTATTCAGTTTTATTTCAAGATTTCTTGCCAACGGAGAAAGAGCCAGTTTCTAACCTAGATCAAAGGAATTTCACCAATATCACCATTGGAATTTCCCCGATATCAACAGGGTATTTGTGAGATAACCGGTAATAAAGTCACAGGAAAAAAAAAATCAGAGTAATAAAGTCACAATTTTGGCTAGGAAAAAAGTCAGGAAAAGAAGCCAGTTAATTTATGGTGGCCGATAATAAAGTCACAGGAATAAGAGTCACAATTAATTTATGGGATCCGGATATATATGTGTGCAGTATTTAGAGTCAGTGGCATGTATGTAAGCGTGTATGTATGTATGTATGTATGTATGTA
>NC_068989.1:19031587-19033655 GCF_001194135.2 Octopus bimaculoides
GTAATGCACATCACCAACGAGCGAAAACCACGTAAACAAACGAGAGATAAGTACAGGACAAAATACCAAAAAAAATTACACAATAAGAACAGGACCTCAACAGCAAGTGAAAAATACGTAAACACAACGAGAGATAAGTACGGGACAAAATACCAAAAGAAGTCTAACTGCTCCTCAGTTGTCGACTGTCTATTACTCCTTATTTTGAGCTTTTACCGACAAGATAGGAAAACTTCATAAGACAACCCATAGCGCCTGGGAGAAATTTTGAAAGGATATAGAATAAACAGAAGAGAAGAAAATAGTAGAAGAGAAAAATGTTAGGCGGCGAGAGAAATGATGTCCAACTATATATATATATAATGAGCGTTGTACTTCGTTTGAAGTATTGTAAGATCGGAGAATGTAAAAAGAGAGAAAATAGAAAGCTGACAATGCGGAAAGTTTTATAAAACCTTTATATTTCAGGCGCAAAGGACCATCTTCAGAAGAAAAACATTCTGGGAAATGTCCAGTTAT
Source organism: Octopus bimaculoides (assembly GCF_001194135.2). Taxonomy (NCBI): domain Eukaryota; kingdom Metazoa; phylum Mollusca; class Cephalopoda; order Octopoda; family Octopodidae; genus Octopus; species Octopus bimaculoides. Next base: position 19,032,107 of record NC_068989.1, read on the forward strand.
GCAGGTTCCGTTAACTCATTCAAATTCCCTGCTACTACATAACGTTAGAGAATTTGAATGGGTTAACAGAACCTGCATAACTGGACATTTCTACTGAAGATGGTCCTTTGCGCTTGAAATATAAAGGTTTTATAAAACTTTCCGCATTGTCAGAAGCTGTCTATTTTCTCTCTTTTTATCTTCATCGATACACACACACACACACACGTACAGATATATAAACGCATGTTATATCAGTGTATGTGTATATGTAACTATATATACAACCAGTTTTATGAAAATACCAGCAGTATGATGCTATAATCGGTAAGGAATGATAACTGAGAATGATCCCAAAGTGGAGAAGAGTGCGTTACAACGCTATAAAAAACAATGACAGACATTTTGTGAAACAGGGAAGAAAACAGTGCTTGACATAAATATCACACCATATAATAATGATATAGTCATAAGAACACGATATCTATGAGCAGCAACAGATGAGAAAGTTCTTAACCGATTGCTGCAGGTTTTTGGCTTCACATATGTACGAGTAATTGTTGAGGTAACTAAACACCAGCAGTCACAACAGCAGCAGCAGAAGCAGTAGCTTTCTTCTATCACTGAAGCTAAGATAAATATATTTTGCCTTTAAAATAAAAAAAAGTTATTTAGATCTAAACTTGATTGGAGGCATTACTTACTCTCCTATAACGTTGCTACAAATTTTGATGTAAATTTTTTTCTACTGAACCAAATCTTAATCTTTTTTATACCAAAATGTAGCTAGGGACCAGTCCTCTTCAAAGATGTTAACAGTTTTCAATTTGAGTAAGAACTGAATTAGCGACAAGCTCTGGAAGATGCTGTATGTGACACACAACATCGAACACGTACACAAGGCTGCGCTTATAGGCGTAAGAGAATATATTCTCATCAATTTGCCTGATAGAAAACCTAGAAGTCATGGACAAGTGAGATAACTCGCATCTGGTCCCATTCAGGAGCGACAGACATCGAAGTTTCGTCATTTTTGTAACTATTTATTCTATATCCTTCCAAAATTTCTCCCAAGCGCTACCCATTATAATGCATCTTGGCCTAACGGCCCTTAATGTTTGTCTTCATCGACTGTTTACATTGTACGTCCACCTAAAACGAGGCCCGATGTAAGCTAACCTACTGTCTATGATTTTATAGAAAATAGTTGAAGAACCATCTACTGGTACCAGTAGATGGTAGATACCGCTTTGAAGTGTTTAGTCTAACTAATCAACCCCTGTACGTATTTTCTTTAAAGCCAGGTATTTATTATATTGCTCTCTTTTGCCGAACCGCTATTACAGTGACGTAAACGTGCTGCGACAAAAAAAAAAAGCACTCTGAGTATAACCGGTGACCGGTAATAAAGTTAGGAAAAAAAACGTCACGGTAATAGTCACAATTTTGGCGAGGAAAAAAAGTCACAGTTTATGGTGGCCGGTAATAAAGTCACAGGAAAAAAAGTTACAATTAATTTATGGGATCCGGACAAAACCTCCCTAGGACAAAACCCCCTCCCCGGAGAAAA
>NC_068989.1:19035511-19036095 GCF_001194135.2 Octopus bimaculoides
TATATATGTTTCGAAGAATTACAATTTATGCGATCCATAGGAATCGTCGATGTTAAAAATGTAAACTTCTCCTCAGGGAATGTATGGGAACCATCTTAAACGTAAGACATTATGACCGAGTATCTTCGAAACATATGTCGGAATAAAGTATGCAGTTATAACATGCGTTTACTCCATATAGGAGAGTATTGTAGTTCGCTTGAAGCATTGTGTATTGTTTGTAAAGAATGAAAAGCTTCGAATGGTACAACAATGCACTATAATACAAAAATGGACTATATACCTGTTGTGCCCTGCCACAAAAATTAAGAAATCTGCATAAGGTGGAAGCAGATGTCTTCAAAAAGGAACTAGACATCCTCCTCTCCACAATACCTGATGATCCAACAACAGCCTGACATGAGATGCAGACGAGGGCAGTGGAATGAAACTCCCTTATACACTAAATGGGCCAGCAGCTGGAACAAAGGCACATACAGGAGTGGCGATGTGAAATGCTCCAGACTGAGGAAATCAGAAAGACCACGGTGGTGCTCCAGCATGACCCCAGGCGCATGGCTGAAACGAGTAAAATAATATATATA
>NC_068989.1:19036229-19038370 GCF_001194135.2 Octopus bimaculoides
ATATATATAAATGGAGTTAAACGCAGATGTTATTCAAATTCTTTTATTTCCGACACATGTTTCGAAGACAACATTGGTATTAATCCAAAGGAATAAAATGGTGTAAAACAATGTCGTCTTCTCTTCAGGGAAATAAAGAAATAAAACACACTCGTCCATAAGACATTTTAACAGAATATGATGGATATGTATAGTGATGAACTGAACGCTATTAAGTTTTTTTTAATAAAAAACGTTAGAGAATATAACGTCAAAGGTAGTCTAAAGAAAGAGGAGGGATAAAGGAAAGAAATAAGCGGAAAACTAATAAATGAGAAATATAGAACGATATGTGAATTAAATAAAAGCTTAAAGGCTTGGAAAAAGATATATCTAGTGGAAGTGAAATGTAAGAAGAAAATCAATGTTCAAATTATATATAATGGTAGATACATACATACATACATACATACATACATACATATATACATACGTATACGACGGGTTTCTTTCAGTTTCCGTCTACCAAGGCTTTGGTCGGCCCAAAGCTATAGAAGCGTCATGCAGTGGAGCGGAACCCGGAACATGTGGTTGGGAAGCAAGCTTCCTGCCACACAACCACGCCTGCGCTTTTATATATATATGTAAAGGTGCATAGAAGGTACTTTTAAGGACAAAAACACGGCATACATTGAGGATACATCTAGAAGTATAGCGGAGAGAATATATGCACACTTGAGACAATATGATGACAAGAAGCAGTCCTCTATAATCTACCAACATGCCTAAGACCAACATGAAGGCACACTGGGACGACTTAACATCTGCATTTTATCCAAGCACCCGAAGACCCATCATTCAGACAAATACAAGAGTACGTTCATATGAACGAAACGTTCCCCATATCAAATAGGAAATACACGTAGAAGGTAGAGATACCCCAATAACTACAGAATATATATACATAGGTACATTTGCTAATTGGAAGTTATGTACGCAACCAGATAGATACATAGGTAGGTAGGTAGGTAGGTAAGTACCATATACAGTAATCCCTCGACTATCGCTGGTGTTACGTTCTAAATCTACCCCGTGATAGGTGAAAATCCGCGGAGTAGATTTTTATGATTTGTATATATTTAGCTTATTACAAATGCAAAACAACACCACAGAGGAATCGACGTAAGCTTAAATAATAAACCGCGATAGGTGAACTGCAGTATGGCCAGGGATTACTGTATATACACACACTTCACACACACACACACACACACACACACACATACACACAAAGACATATATGGAAATGCACATTTATACATAACAGACGCACGTACATCATTATTCTTGAGAAAGAAAATTATGCACTCTGCTAAAAGTATATATACATGTATAGGTACATTTACTAATAGGCAGTTAAGTAGGTAAATAGATGGGTAGGTAAATAGATATGTAGGTAAACAGATAGATACGTAGGTAGGTAGGTTAGGTAGGTGGGTAGGTAGTTTGGTAGGTAGTGGGTAGGTAGTAGGTAGGTAGGTAGGTAGGTAGGTAGGTAGGTAGTATAGACAGATAAGCACACACATATGTACAGGCACACACGCACACACACACACACACACATACACACACAAGAAGACGGAAACTCATGGCCATATAGACACACACGTATGCACAGGAAGACACATATGGTGACACACATCCATACATAATAAATGCACGTACATCATTATTCTTGAGAAAGGAAAATATATGCCCTCTGCTAAAAGTATCGAGTAAACCCTCAGTTTAATGGAAATTTGTTTTTTATCAAAATACACAAAAAATAATAAGGCGTGCTGGCAGAATCGTTACCGCGTCTGGCAGAATGCTTGGCGGCATTTCGTCCGTCCTTACGTTCTAAGTTCAAATTCCGTCGAGGTTGACTTTGCCTTTCATTCTTCGAGGTCGATAAAATATCTAACAGTTGAGCACTGGGATCGATGTAAACCGACTTACCCTCTCACTCGACACTGCTGGCCTTGTACCAAAATTTGAAACCATTATTACAAGCCATAAGAATAAAGATTAATATATAGCTATATACATACATACATCTTTATATATGTGTGTGTGTGTGAGTGAGTAAGTGCGTGCGTGTGTGTGTGTGTGTGTGTGTGTGT
>NC_068989.1:19038380-19042569 GCF_001194135.2 Octopus bimaculoides
GTGTGTGTGTGTGTGTGTGTGTGTGTGTGTGTGTGTGTGTGTGTGGTGAAGGCATGTGGCTTAATGGTAAGAATGTTGGCCTCTCAATCATAAGGAAATGAGTTCGATTACTAGACCGGGTGTAACATGATTTCATGTTACACTAATCTAATCAGCTGAAAATGAGTACCAACTGACTAGTGGTGCAGCCTTTTCTCTCTCCTCGAGCGGTCACACCTCGATGTTCAGTTTGATCATGTGTGAGAAGTCCGAGAGGATGCTTATGCACATTCACACCCACATACATCTACCTAGCTATCAATCTATCTGTCTGTCTGTCTATATAAGTGCTATTTAAGCAACGATACTCAATACATTTGAGTTCTTTTAAGTATGAAAAATGCAGCAAGTCTACTTCTCTTGTCGACCACATACACTACCTTAATGGAGAAAATATACCATACGATATAACTTGGTCCATTATTGACTTAGGACTTCCATATCAGGGCCAAAATGCTCCGTATTGGTTATGCTTGAAAGAATTTATACAAATACTGTCACATAGCCCAGGGGTTTTCAAACTGTGGTCCGCAAGGACAAGATAGGAGGTCCGTAGACAGCAAATACTTTTTATGGGCAATTTGATTTTATATATGTTTTTTAATCGAAATCTTTTAATTGACAATAAACCTATTTGTTAAATACTGTTAAATAAATAAATGCAAAAATATATGTTATTTTAAGCAAATATTTATGTATAAATTTCATAAGCGTTTATAAGGAGGTCCCTAAGGTAAAGCCTGAAATATAAAGGGGTCCGCAAGTCAAAAAGTTTGAAAACCCCTGACATAACCCAACACAATTAAGTATTAAACGGACACCATGAAGCGTTCAGCTCTTGTGTTCAGAAATTCTTTGAGACCTTTCAATTTTACCACAAATCTAACTTCAGTGAGACGAGTCCCTCTGTATAACTCCCTTATACATTACTTTCACTAAAACATAGTCGACATATGGCATGAGCTTATTTAATTAAATTCGTTTATCTTCCTTATCGTATGTTATCTTATTCTTCTGTCTTAACTCGTCATACAACGCATAATTCCTACAGCGACCAATTATATTTTTTCTCTACACCTAGCTTATAATTTATATATTACCCATTTAGATTAAACACTAGTTAAATTAAATTAAAATATTTATTTCATTTTATTTACTTATTTAATGTATTAATTTTATCTTATTTTATCTTAATTCGTTATACTTCACTTTATTCGAATCTGACGATAACTTAATAATTTATTCACTCCCATGCTTTCAATACATTTTAAAAATATTTTATAGCTGAATCCATTTTAACCCGTTGAAATTAGCTCCTGATCTCTTTACTCCGCTACCCTATAACCTTCCAACCCCTTCTCCACTACACACCATGTTGGACTCATTATGCTAAACCAGTGCTCCGCAACCGGTATGCCGCGGCACACTAGTGTGCCTTGAGACGATGCTAGGTGTGCTGCAGTGTAACCTGGATATAACTTTTTTCCCTATAATTTTAGCTATATTTCTAGTTCAGAATATAAGTGTAGCACAAGTGAAAAAAGGTTGCGGAGCACTCTGCTAAACTGTTATTGTCTGAAGACTCTCTATCTTGTTTGCAATCCTCAAACACGCCACCCCACTCCGTCTGATAATTCTAACCCACACTGGACGTCGTCACTACAGCTACGTTCTTATCATTATACATGTGGTGTTTTTCATACCTTACCACTGAAACTCCCCTTCCCTACTTATTTCAGTATTCCCGTATTCCCTCTGTGTGTGTGTGTGTGTGTGTGTGTGTGTGTGTGTGTGTGTGTGTGTGTGTGTGTGTGTGTGTGTGTGTGTGTGTGTGTGTGTGTGTGTGTGTGTGTGTGTGTGTGTGTGTGTGTGTGTGTGTGTGTGTTGAATAAGACTCTAGTAAAAAAAAAACCTATAGAATGTTATGCAAAGCTCGTCCACAGTTATTGGCTACCTGATGTCATCATACAGTGGAAATAGTCCTGCTAGTGTATATACATCAGGAATCCCATAGTATCCATAGAGTTTATATAACTAGGTAAATGATAGAAAAGGGAACGAACGACATTCTTTATTTTAAATCATTACAATTCTTTCGACAAATTTCTACACCTGTAGTACAGTGGTAAGATGTGTAATCATTATAATCCAGCTAAGGTATAAACGCACCTACTCAGGTGATTGTTTAAATAAGTCCTTCGTTAGACCCCACCGTCATTTCACTCAGTGTGTGAGTGCATACTCAAAGTGACTTTCGACGTGCACTCATCACAAAAGTCCTGACATCTGGCGTAATAAGACAAAAGAATTGAACGCATCGATACAGTAACATTGACTTCTTTGTTTATTATGGATTACTAACAGTCCCCGATAAGAATCTATCTATCTATCTATCTATCTATCTATCTATCTATCTATCTATCTATCTATCTGTTTGTTTGTCTGTCTGTCTGTCTGTCTGTCTGTTTGTCTGTCTGTCTCTCTGTCTATCTATCTATCTATCTATCTATCTATCTATCTATATATATATATATATATAAACACATACATATCTACATATACATATCTCCATTATAAACACATTATACATATCTACACACACACACATACACACACGTGTGTGTGTGTGTAGATATGTGTAATGTGTTTATATACTTAGGATCTTAGTGGTTTTCGTCACTCTATACAATTTTGTGCTAATTGTTTTCAAATTTGGTATATGGATTAGGTTTTGTATACTAATTATGAAAATGAAATTAATTTTTCCTATAAATCCATAATTAAAAAGTTATTAGCCTTTAAAATTTTCAAAATTTGGGTATTTTAGCCAATCAGAAGCTTGTGTTCATTGCCATTGGTGTATGCCCTTAATATGCCAATATCATATAGTGTCTCTTGCGAAAGTTATCTTACTAGTTTATTGAATTCAGTGTAGTTAGGTTGAGGAGTGATGCATTTAAGCAGTTCTTGGGAATTTAACTGCTTCAGATTGACAACGTATTATTGACGGAACCTTTTAAATCAATTTGTGGTTAAAATAAACAACAAAAAGTTACATTTAGCCATAACCAGAATTGAAAACTCCATCACATAACTTGTCTTTTTGCTTAAATTGATATCAACTACACGTAGTTTCCCCAGTGAAAGTAGTTATTACGAGGGCGTTGCATTTCTTCAAAATATTTGGCGAAATTTCTAGTTGGTGGTAATCAAGTATAGCACTATTTCATTCTTTTCAGAAATAATCAGCATGATATAAACTGTGATTTATTAATTAAATATTAAACAAATATTATTTTCCGAAGTAAGACATTTCATTAAAGATAAAAAGAAACATAATCTGGAGGAGAATTCATGGAAATTAATATCAACTCTCGTGTCAGCACCTCTACACGAATCAATTCTTCTAAAACTGTCGCTTTACTACTGAGTCTAGAAGACGATGGAAAGTGGAAAATGAAGCAGAGAAATGAAAGAGGTGATGACAGTATGTAAGTGGCAGAGAAATAAAAATGCGTGGGGTTGGTATGTGAGATGGGGAAAGAGAGAGGAGGAGAATGAGGGAGAGACAAAAAGAGAGAAAGAGAGTAAAAGAGAGAGAAAAAGATTTTCAAAAATGAGGAGAAATAAATAGTGAAGGAGAGAGTTAAGGAGCAGTGAAAGAGAATAACAACAATTACAGAGGTTTTACTGAGGAGAAGAGAGGTAGAATAGTAAAACACTGAGACTCGGCATTGTGGTGGTAGTGGAGAACAGGTGATAGCTAGATACAAAGGAAAGGAGGAGAGGGAGGAGGGAGGAGTTGGACACACACACAATGTTCCTCACACATCCATATATACATATATATACAGTATATGCATGTATGTATATAGGTACGCGGGTGTGTATACATATGTATATGTATGTGTGTGGGGGGGTGAATATATATATATATATATGTAAAAACAAATAGTAAATGAGTATATGCATATATACGTACAGGTATGTGCATACCAACATCCACCTGTATGTATAGGTGCATATCTGGGTACAGGACATTGCAAACAAAACAGAGACGAGAAAACACACAAGCCACATAGAGAACATTCTACTTCATCAGCTACCCCCGTTTTAACACCGGCGTTTCGAAGAGCTGGGTAGTATATAT
>NC_068989.1:19042672-19043825 GCF_001194135.2 Octopus bimaculoides
ATTCTTTGTAAGCCTAGTACTTATTCTATCGGTCTATTTTTGCCAAACCGCTAAGTGACGGGGACATAAACACACCAGCATTGGTTGTCAAGCAATGTTAGGGGGACAAACACAGACACACAAACACACACACATATACATATATATATATATATACATATATACGACAGGCTTCTTTCAGTTTCCGTCTACCAAATCCACTCACAAGGCTTTGGTCGGCCCGAGGCTATAGTAGAAGACACTTGCCCAAGGTGCCACGCAGTGGGACTGAACCCGGAACCATGCGGTTGGTAAGCAAGCTACTTACCACACAGCCACTCCTGCGCCTATATATGAGAGAGAGGGTGGGCGAGAGAGAATATAAAGCAAGTCAGGAGGTATGAGACGAATATATTTATTTCACCAGTTGACATCCATAGATGACGGCCGTTTCGCAGCCAACATCATGCAAAAATGATTTATTTTGGTGTAAAATAAATTATTTTGCTCTAGTATGCACTAGTATATATATATATACGACGGGCTTCTTTCAGTCTTTGTCTACCAAATCCACTTACAAGGCTTTGGTCTGCCTGAGGCTACAGTTGAAGACACTTACCCAAGGTACCACGCAGTGGGACTGAATTCGGAAGCATGTGGTTGGGAAGCCACGGGACAAACGAATAGAAAAGGCATTCAGCTCATTTAGTTGGAGTTACATGTATTATTATTTAAAAGTTTGGTTCGGTTGCATGCGACTTGAAGTTTCATAGTCTTCTCACAGAACCTAGCTCGTTCGGGATCACATTACCGAATGGAGTAGCATAAGAAGTCAAAGATGGCTACTAGAATATAGGTAGCTGTTATTGATCAAGGCAGATAACATGGTGTTTTCAGAGTAAGAACGACGATTCAGCGACGACAGTTCCGTTAGAAGGTGGAATTTCTTAGACTGCATGACTGGACTGGAAGCTATTCATGTCTATGTGTCTATGTGTCGGGAAATCTTAATCACTTTCCTCGCTTTCAATCCGTGCTAAAGGAGCAAGTAACTGTAGTTCTTAGAGTCATTTAGCGCTTATTTCTAGTATGTGACGCTATTCATTAGTGCCCTTATTATTATAATTGTATAATTATATATATATACATATATATATATATATATATATATATA
>NC_068989.1:19043975-19044752 GCF_001194135.2 Octopus bimaculoides
CACACACACACACACACACACACACACACACACACACATATATTTATATATATATATGATGCTTATAATGGAGATGAAATTTAGTATTTTCTGAAATATATTTTTATATGAAGATAAAAGCTAATTATCTACTAAATATTTGCAAACAACAAGATTAAATTATATTACGTATTATGGCTATATAAATGACGAAATACCATTCTGTTTTCTATACAACACAAAGAATAATGTGATGTACATTGATATAGTATCAACTAAGGTGGACGAACAAAGCAAGGAATGGATAAGCAAATTATTACCAAAGACCCAAGCTCTGGCACGCCGCTGCGATTGATGAAAAGGATTGGTTGGTGTACATCATGTCCAGAGAGTGTCTTTACAACACCATTGAATGTTAAAGGCGCAATTAAGCAACGATCATTTTGAAGTGTCGTGGCTCGAGTCCAACTGCACTGTTAGGTAAGTCATAACTTGTCTGATGACATTGTGAAAACGCAGGCGAAAATCCGGAATAGCAAGGGACTGACAGGACAAAATATAAAATTACTACCCTCCACTAAGCTACTGAATACTCTTTCTTCTGACATTCGTCACTAAAACACACACACACACACACATATAGGTCAAATTTACAGAAAACGTAAGACGAGGACAGGTGAGGGAACAACAAGCAGGTGTATTAGCTTGATGCTCGGGAAGAATGGGAAAGTCTTTGACGTCTCGAGCCTACGCTCTTCGACAGAAAGGACTAAGAGGGGGGGGGGAATGGAGAAAGAA
>NC_068989.1:19044762-19045060 GCF_001194135.2 Octopus bimaculoides
AGAAAGGACTAAGAGGGGGGGGGGAATGGAGAAAGAACGAAAACGAAAACGGAGAGAAAAAATGCGTAGGGTGTGACGGTTTAACATGATGAAATGACTGGAAGAAAGAGGCTGAGTGAAAGAGAGATACTAACGATAACCCGGCTGAACTAGGGTGCGCAAGCACGTGTGTGTAAGTTAGAAAGGTGTGTGTGAGTGTATACGTGAATTTGAGTGAGCGCGTGTGGGAGAGTTTAATGTGTGTGTGTGTGTGTGTGTGTGTGTGTGTGTGTGTGTGTGTGTGTGTGTGTGTGTGTGT
>NC_068989.1:19045080-19045369 GCF_001194135.2 Octopus bimaculoides
ACACACACACACACACACACACACACACACACACACACACACACACACACACACATAGACACACAGTCATAAGTAGTTAGATGGAGAGATGAAATAGAGAAAAGAAGAGAAAAAGAAATGAGAGAAGAAGGGTGAAAGGAAGTAGTATCCATTCAAACCGGAAATTACTATTAGATTGAAATGTTCTAAAGGATATGGGTTGGACAGACATTTTCCACGAGAAGAATGTAAATTGAATTGACACGAGATTATATCATATTAGATAGGAGACGTAAAGAAGGAGTATATA
>NC_068989.1:19046111-19047385 GCF_001194135.2 Octopus bimaculoides
CTTCTTCCCTTAACAGTTCTCTGTCTGTTATTCTCTCTCCCTCACTCTTCCTCCTTTGCTCACGTGGATCCCACGTGACCATCGACCATTTTTCTTTCTTTTCCTAGCTTGTGTTTCTTTCTTCCTGTTGCAGCTGGACAAAGAAGACGTTTTTTTTTTTTGTTTGTCTCCTGTCCAAGCTTATTTAATTAATTAAGCAAGGTGAGGGTAAGAGTGAGTTTACAGCTGTTTCTGTGTACCAAAGTTGAGGTAAATAGGTGTTTACCTCGTTGCAAATGGTAGACGTCATCAGAACGAAGAAGGCAGAGATATACAAAGAGGGGAATAGAGCGAAAGATAGAGGGCGGAATCGGAAAAGAAAAAGTTCAATGATTCGAAAGACTTACATTTTAGTTGTGTTCAAAGTTCATTAAATTCAGTGTGAGGTAGTTGAAGAATAGAGGACGGTTATATGTATACATATGTATATCTCTATATGTAAATATATACATTTATATGTGCATGTATACATACAAACATACATATAGCACAGAGAGAGGGAAGGCAGGAAGTGAGAGATAGGAGAGAGAAATGCATGGTAGATCGATTGATCGAATTAATGATATGCACAATGCATAGTGATAGATAGAAAATAAAAGAGGGGGAGACAGACAGACAGACAGACAGAAAAACAGAGATACACAGAACTAGTAAGGGTATTCTGATGCCTATTAAATGCTGTCTGTTTACAACAACAACAACAAAAAACACCTACGTCGTATGTAAATGGCAGAAGTGTCTAGAATGTTCTACATACTAGATCTTTGATATTTTATACCCAAATCCTTTAATTGCAGTCAGCTGCCCCCAATAATTTTCGCATGTGTGGAGAGCCTACATGCGTGCGAATGTTTACATTATATATCCACAAATATGTTAATGTACACGAAGAAGGGATGATGTGAGTGTCGTGTGTAAATGGATATATTCATTAGTTTACGAGTAAAATACGAGAATATCACCATTCCGAAAAATACTAATAGGGCTATACATACGTATATAGATATGTACGAACACACACACACGCACGCACACACACACACACACACACACACACACACACGTAGTATGTACGTACATACATACCTACTTACGTACATACATACATACATACGTACATACATACAGACAGACAGACAGACAGACAGACAGACAGACATATAGGGGTGCTGAAACGTTCCTAATTTTTAGTAAAAAGAAAAGATATAGGAAGATCAGTTAATTATGATTTTATT
>NC_068989.1:19047411-19051852 GCF_001194135.2 Octopus bimaculoides
TAATTTTTAGTAAAAAAAAAAGATATAGGAAGATCAGTTAATTATGATTTTATTCAACATATTCCCCTCTCACAATCGCACACTTATTGCAGTGATTTTCTAAGCCCTGTAAAAGAACCCGGAAGGTCGAGCCTCCAACCAGGCCTTTCGTGACACCCTTAACGCCAGGAACTTTTCAGCATCACCACCCCGTACATTCATTCGTGGATCCGTACGTAGCGCGCTCACGCACACATACTTGTTGAGAGAGGAAAGAACGAGAGAGAGAGAGAGAGAGAGAGAGAGAGAAAGCAGAAAGACTAAAATATGCAAAATACAAAAAGTCAAAACTGTTTCACGATCAAAATTAGTGTAACCCTTAAAGGTATGAAAACAGTAAGTTTGACGTTTCAGACATTATCCTTCTTCAGATCTGGATGTAAAGTGGACGACAGAAGTAGGGGGAAATAATATAGTAGATAATTAATAAATAATAAGAGCACTGAAGGTCAACGATTCGTGTAAAATTTTCTAGTCATCCGGGTTGCCTGGATCTAAGTAGGGGACGTCTACTCTCCGGAACATTTCTGTGTCAGGAATCTTATCTTGCTGAGAACTCTCCTTAAACAGCTCATGAGGAAACCTTTCGGAATTCTTTCTTGACTTGAATATATTCAGAACTAATCGCAGCAAAATAACCTTCACGACTACATTAAATGCGGTTTTATGAATTTCACCAGTTGCTATTGTAATTATCTCAGGCAAAGGTTAAATTATTTCCATAACGATTAAATTATTTGCCAGTCGTGACTCTGTAATCCGTCACAATTGATTGATTGATTAGCCGAATGATTAATCAAATAATCGCTTAATTAGTTGGTTAAACAGCTAACAAATTGACGAATGCTAAAGAATAGGAAGTGAACCAGTGAGTGTGTTTATTATTAGCATAATGACCCTCTCGAGATACAACAAAACGTTCATATTTCTTTCATTCTTACATCGTCTTCCGTCAGCATTTAGTCAACGATGAGACACCTCATCAACCAATTCAATGTTTCTCATAGAAACAGCGAATAGTATCAGATTTCATTCGATATCTACAAGTGACCAATGGCCCGGACAAGTATTCAAATACATAATATAACTAGAGAGAGGTCAATCAATTTGTAAATGACATAATGTTGTTGGCACTTCGTCGCTTACGACGTCGAGGGTTCCAGTTGATCCGATCAACGGAACACCCTGCTCGTGAAATTAACGTGTAAGTGGCTGAGCACTCCACAGACACGTGTAGCCTCTCGGGGATATTCAGCGTGACACAGTGTGACAAGGCTGACCCTTTGAATTACAGGCACAACAGAAACAGGAAGTAAGAGTGAGAGAAAGTTGTGGTGAAAGAGTACAGCAGTGTTCGCCACCATCCCCTGCCGGAGCCTCGCTTAATAAACACTCACAACGCCCGGTCTGGGAATCGAAACCGCGATCCTATGACCGTGAGTCCGCTGCCCTAACCACTGGACCATTGCGCCTCCACAAATGACATAATAAATATAATGGAATGACTCCAAAACTGAAATGATAAACAAATAAAATAGATTAGTTTTTTTTTAAATGGGTTGTGGTTAGGGAATGAAATAAAACAATACCTATTATGAATGCAAGACGTTTTTAAAAGCCGTGTAATAATGGATTGTGCCACACTTTAATGGTTAGTCGTGATGTATGTTCGAGATTGATTATATATTTTCAATAAGTGCCGTGACGTTAACTAAACTGTGAGGAAATGAAACAAAAACTGGATGTAAGGAAACATTAGTTAAAAGTGCATTAACCGAGTAGCCATCTCATACAAGTGAAACATTACGTATTAATACGAGATAGTTATCTTAAGAAAGCAGACGGTAAGCGTTGCTAAGTTATCGCTCCTTGTTATCGTCTGCTTCAAGCGGTAACATGGTGGTGACAGGGGAATGACAATGTACACAGAACCCTTTTAAGTTGATTAACATCTGATTCATGTATATTTGATACTGTTGTTTATATCTTGTTCACTTGCTGCTGCTTCTGATATTTATCTCTTACCGTCCCCACTCCCATGGTTGCAGCACGATTTCGAGTGATGCCATTTCTTGATCGACCTCATAATCGTGAGCAGCGCGGATGTGGCTTTTCAGTCCTACTAGGGACTTACATACATGCAAGCATGGTTGTGTGGTAAGAATCTTGCTTCCCAACCACATGGTTTCGGGTTCAGTCCTACTGCGAGGCACCTTCGACAAGTGTCTTCTACTATAGCCTTGGACCGACCAAAGCCTTGTGAGTGGATTTGGTAGTGGGAAACTGAAAGAAGCTCGTTGTATATTCGCATATATTTGTGTGTGTGTGTGTGTGTGTGTGTGTGTGTGTGTGTGTCCACCATCGCTTGACAACCGATGTTGGTGTGTCAATATCCCCGTTACTTAGTGGTTCGGCAAAGAAACCGATAGAATAAGTACTAAGCCTACAATGAATAAGTCTTGAGGTCGATTTGTTCTACTAAAGGCAGTTCTCCAGCATGGCCGTAGTCAAATGACTGAAACAAGTAAAAGAATAAAAGAATATATATAACAAATAATAAATGAGTATATGCATATATACGTACAAGTATGTGCATACCTACATCTACCTGTATATATAGGTGCATATCTGGGTACAAGACGTTGCAAACAAAACAGACAAAAAAAAATAATAACCAGAGTACAGAAAACACAGGCCACATAGAGAACATTTTCCTTCATCAGCTGCCACCATTCTAACACAGGCGTTTCGAAGAGTTAGGGCAGGACGCATCGTTAAAATGGCTCTTCTTACGGACCACAAATTAAATTTGTACTATGGAGGAATATAGTGGCGGACAGAAAACAAGACAGGAAAACAAACGGAAAATGCTATAAGGCCAGACGTGAAAAATTATGTGTGTATGTATATATATATATTAATTTTTCTATATGTGATAGTGGATTTTCATCGATGAGTTCTTGAAAATTGGTTATTTTCCCTAAAACTATATATTATATATATATATATATCCTCCTACTGCTCCCCGCTCTCTTTCTGTCTTTCACTTACACTTTTACACTTTCTCTTTCACTCTGTCCTGTGTCAATATCCTTTTACATACACGTACCAATATGCTTACGATTCCACATTTCAATTTATAACTATTTTTGACCTTCACCCTTCTCGCTACATCTCTAATAAAGCGCGCACAAACACACACACACGCACAAACACACACACACACGCACAAACACACTCCATCTCTCTCTCATTTATGATTGTCCATACTTTTCTGACCAAACAAGTCTTTCTACCTCATGCTTAAACGCTCTTCTAGCCTACCCTGCCCCTTTATATATTTTCTGTCCTCGACTGCTCTCTATCTCTTTCTTTCTCTCTCTCTCTCACTCTCACTCTCACTCACTCTCTCTCACTCACTCTCTCTCTCTCTCTCTCTCTCTCTCTCTCTCTCTCTCTCTCTCTCTCTCTCTCTCTCTCTCTCTCTCTCTCTCTCTCTCTCTCTCTCTCTCTTTCTCTCTCTCTCTCTCTCTGAAACTACAATAGTGTTTAAAAATTTTTTTCCATTCTCACCAAATGGTATAGTAACAAGGACTGCATCTATGCTTCTATACTGGGCTTCTTTGACAGGAGGAGGGGCAACAAGGAAGAAATAATGTGTATAACGGAGCCTGCATCCAAATGAATTCTGCTAAAGGGTATGCAGATCCAGACAACAATATGAAACAGAATTGGGGGTGGCATAGGGTGAATTTGCTTGTTTTGGTTAATCCTTCGGTCAATGAGTCAATCAGCTAGATTTGTCTTAGTCCTTTTGTCACCGTTACTGAGGAATCAGGTGGACAGGCCTGAGGTAGATTCGAGTAGAGAAGGTATGTCATTGATGAGGTCGCAAACGGCGACGGAAGGACTTTGATAAACCTACGTGATTGATTGACCGAACGATTGCTCAAAGAATCGAGTAGTTAATTCGTTAAATGTTATCGAATTATCTAATGATATTGGTCTCAAATTTTGGCTCAAGGCCAGTAAGTTCGGAGGAGAGGTTCTGTTGAGTACAGCGACTCAGTGCTCAACTGGTACCGATTTTATCGACCCTGAAAGGATGAATGGCAAACAGTAACCTCGGTGGAATTTAATCTCAGAGCATAAAGATGGACGAAATGCCTAGCGGCATTTCGACCGGCGTGCCAACGATTCTGCCAACTAGCCGCCTTAAAAGAAGAGCATCACTCAAGGAAACAATGTACTGTTCGGTCCAGATATTCAACCAACGATCCCTTGATCGTGCGCCGTAATACATAACCATTAGGCCAGGAGCATTAAAATAAGTGAAACAGGATCAGTGTGTGTGTGTGTGTGTGTGTGTGTGTGTGTGTGTGTGTGTGTGTGTGTGTGTGTG
>NC_068989.1:19052384-19053687 GCF_001194135.2 Octopus bimaculoides
CAACAACAACAACAACAACAACAACAACAACAACAACACCACAGCTGATGCTGCTGCCGTCGCCGCCCATTTTGTCGTTATTTAAAATTTCAAAATCACTCCAGTCGCCGCGGCCATTCTATGTTCATTTCAGATTTGGTATCTCATTATGGAATGATGTGAAGGAAGTTTTGGCTGCTATTTCTAGTTGGTAAATTAAACACGTAGAATCTTCCTAGCTCGACCGGATATAATAGGCAATGTCTTTTTGTGAATGATATCAAAATTAGGTTATAGCAATTAACAATTACACTAGCTTAACAGTATTCCGAAGCGGGGTGCTTCATAAATCATCAATTAACAGAGCCAATCACCGGTCACTTAGCATTTATTAATTAGAACATACTATTTGAGCCAACTAGCCTATACACATGCATTCATAACATATACACACGCCTATATGCAATTATAACATATACAACATGTATACACAAGCCCATATACATACATACTTACATACGTACATGTATACATATGCGTACATATGTACATAAATCTATACACGTATGTGTGTGTGTGAGTGTTTCTTATTTCTTTATTGCCCACAAGAGGCTAAACATAGAGGGGACAAACAAGGACAGACAAAGGGATTAAGTCGATTACATCGACCCCCCAGTGCGTAACTGGTACTTCATTTATCGACCCCGAAAAGATGAAAGGCAAAGTCGATCTCGGCGGAATTTGAACTCAGAACATAACGGCAGACGAAATACCCAAAGCATTTTGCCCGGCGTGCTAACGTTTCTGCCAGCTCGCCGCCTTGTGTGTGTGTGTGTGTGTGTGTGTGTGTGTGTGTGTGTGTGTGTGTGTGTGTGTGTGTGTACGTGCGTGCAATAACAGTTTGACTCAGCTCTATATAACAAAGTTTCGTGGGGAAATGAAAGAATGAGAACGCACATGTATAAAACATACCTACCTACATATGTACATTTAGCCATGAAACCATCCATCCATCCATCCAACCATCCATCCATCCAACCATCCATCCATCCAACCATCCGTCCATCAGATATACATACGTACATCTATATATACATGCACACATTCATCCACCATACATCTATCCAGCCACCATCCACCATCCATCCATCCGTTGTCCGTCCGTCCGTCCGATCGACCGGCTGTCTGTCCATATATACGTACACATTTCTTTCCATTTCATACATACATACATACAAACATCCGTCCGTCCATACACACACACACACATACACACCTAATACATACATACATACATACATACATACATACATACATACATACA
>NC_068989.1:19053697-19055892 GCF_001194135.2 Octopus bimaculoides
ACATACATACATACATACATACATACATACATACATACATACATACCCCGATTCGCACGTTATAACTTGAAACTGTCATGGAGGACGCGTGTGACATTCCATTTCCCACTTCCCACTCCGCACACTTCCTTGTCGTCTGCCTTGCTTCTGGCAATAATTATTAATTAATAATTAGTGTATTTAAAGGGTAACAGCAATAAGGACAGCGCCAACGTCAGTAACAGAATCGCAACAACAATTACAACAACAACAACAGCAGAAATTTCGCTTTGCTATACTGTTGTGTGTATACGTGTATGTGCGTATACATGTATGTATGTAAATACGCACACGCACACACACCCGCGTCCCTCCTACACACACACACACACACACACTCACTTAGACGTGTGCTTATAAAAGCTAGAGAGAACTGGTTGTTTTAGATAAATAGGGAAATAATGATTGTTCCGGACATTTATGCTTCCATTCAGATACTGAAAGACATTAATAGGTTTCATATTTATCATATAACACACGCATACATAAATTAAAACATGTATATAGGCGCATGCGTGACTGGGCTGTGTGGTAAGAAACTTGCTTCTCAACCAGATAGTTCCGGGTTCAGTCCTACTGCGTGGTATCTTCGGCAACTGTCCTCTACTCTAGCCTCGGGCCGACCGAAGCCTTGTGAGTGGATTTGGTAGACGGAAACTGAAAGAAGCTTGTCGTATATGTGTATATATAAAAATGTGTGTGGGCGTGCGTGCGTCTTTGTGTCTGTCTTTGCCCCTCCACTACCACTACCACCACTTGACAACCGGTGGTAGTGAATGGCAGAAAGAGTACGATCGTGAATGCTAGTAGCCGAAGTGGGGTTCCTCCAAAGGATCTCCTGATTAACGTTACTTTTTCATTGTAAGGCTCATCAGTAGTGTATATATATATATTAAAATTTGGGAATTTTCTGCTATTTAAGGAATATTTTACAGAACACTACTAACGTGTATAAAACCAATAACTTTCTGTTACTGATTTCCCTGTCACCTGCTGATGACGGTCCATCTTGTGCAATCGTACACAATCCCCTAAACTCAAACTGAATTTATCTGTATTACACGTTAGATTCTAGTGAACTGGGTTTTTGTTTTAAATTTTAAAAAAATTTTAATGACTTTGAAATGACAAAAAGAAAAGATGGTTACGAATATTTTTTTTAAATATATCGTATCATGACACTGCGTGACGTTGTGCTATCGTCGATCAACTAAGCTTGTATACGACTCGAGTGTAATGTTGTGAATATGTATTCTTAAGATGCACAATGTCAGTGCCTCTGTGCTGTTAAATGTGATTAAGTTGCTATCTCACCAATTATAGGACGCCTTCGAGATTTTATTTCAGGATGAAATGCATGCCCGGCAGAGTGTTAAGGTTGCGTGGGTATGAGGATTGTGTGCAGAAGATAAAAAGAAGGGTGAGGAGTGGTGTCATATGAGGATTGTGTGACTTGTTGATGACAAGTGATTAGGTTGTATTACGCATGAAATTGCGTAAATGAGACTAACACATTTCGATGCATTAAGAAAAGCTAGACAAACTATTACGCAGTGAATATGCAGTAACAATGAATAAAAGGAGGGGGAAAGACAATGCAAGGAAAATATATGTTAGATTATTTAAACATTTAAGCTATTCAAAGTTTTCATTGCAATTCATGTTAAGAAATAAAGTCTATCTCAGTAAGACGATCTTCTGAGCAAGAAATAAAATAGAAGTGTGTCTCGTTGTTGACTGACATTTGTCGTAAATATTGTTGTAGGAAGATTTCACTGTCTAATGCAGGGGTTCTCAACCGGGGTCCATATGGTCATTGGGTCCCTTTACTCTTTTACTCTTTTACTTGTTTCTGTCATTTGACTGCGGCCATGCTGGAGCACCGCCTTTAGTCGAGCAAATCGACCCCAGGACTCATTCTTTGTAAGCCTAATACTTATTCTATCGGTCTCTTTTGCCGAACCGCTAAGTTACGGGGACGTAAACACACCAGCATCGGTTGTCAAGCGATGTTGGTGGGGACAAACACAGACACACAAACATATATATACATATATACAACGGTCTTCTTTCAGTTTCCGTCTACCAAATCCACTCACAAGGCTTTGGTCGGCCCGAGGCTATAGTAGAAGACACCTGCCCAAAGTGCCACGCAG
>NC_068989.1:19057178-19058065 GCF_001194135.2 Octopus bimaculoides
AAAACAGATATGGGTAACCTTTTTTCGTGAAACGGGCCGCATTAAACACGGTTCATCATTTAGCGGGCCACACGCAGAAACGTTAGAACGCCGGGCGAAATGCTTAGCGGTATTTCGTCTACCGCTACGTTCTGAGTTCAAATTCCGCCGAGGTCGACTCTGCCTTTCATCCTTTCGGGGTCGATTAAATAAGTACCAGTTACGCACTGGGGTCGGTATAATCGACTTAATCCGTTTGTCTGTCCTTGTTTGTCCCCTCTGTGTGTAGCCCCTTGTGGGCAGTAAAGAAATAAGATAAGAATTTCCCAAAAATTGGTATCTCGTTCTCACCGTTACTCCCTTGTGGGTAGTAAAGAAATAACACTATTAACCAAAATAAAAATCAACTAATTTTTCGTTTGGGTGCTCCATTCAGAGAGTTCTATGGGTCGATCTAGAAGTGATAGGTTAAAAGGTTAAATGAAGTACTGCATGATCCAGGAATCGAACCCACGTCCACAAAATTGCGAGAACAACACTAGGCCACGCGACTTTACAACATATTAAATACTTCTTTATTTCATAAATATTTACCATAAAGGCATTACAAAGAGGGGACGAACAAGGACAGACAAACATAAAAGGGGTGAAGTAGCTGTATCGATTAAATATTTACAATTTTGAATACACAATAAAAATTATTTACAATGTTCGATTGAAGTATTGCTCATTACAGATGCAATTTGTAATGGCTTTCCTGAAAGATAGGCATCCGACCACCAGGGTAGACCCTTTGCTTTTACTTTCCCTTGTTTTTGGCTCCCACTTACCTGGTGCCAAACACTCCCAGCTTACTCGCCACAGGCTTCCATCTTCTCATGAATCTGTCTTATCAATGTGAGGATGTT
>NC_068989.1:19058075-19058648 GCF_001194135.2 Octopus bimaculoides
CACACACACACACACACACACACACGACGAGATACTTTCAGTTTCCGTTTACTAAATCTACTCACAAGGCTTTGGTCGACCCGGGACTATAGTAGAACTAGCCCAAGGTGCCACGCTGTGGCACTGAACTCAGTATCTTGTGGACGGGAAGCAAACTTACCATACAGTCACGTTTGTCAATATTTTGTAAAACTTCTTATAATGCATCTCATACCAGTAGTCTTAGACCGAATAGATGGCGGAGGCCGTGAGTAGTCGCTCAATCTGCAAGAAAAAGCACCCTAGTCTAACTCAAATCGCAGCCTGACGTCTATTATGAAAAGCATCACTGGACAACGTAGCTTCATATGTGCAAAGAGGTCGAGAAGGGCGTTGCTGGAATACGGTGATCGATCAGGGTTGATAAGAGGTTATACAATAGCAATAACAACAACCATTTGCTAGAAATAGCAATCAAAACCGCAAATCACACTGTATCGTCTTAAGAAAAAAAAGTTAAAGAACAGCTTGCCGTCATTCACGAACGCCTAACGCTTGGTAACAAGTACGATGCTGAATCTTGGTAAAAAAAAA
>NC_068989.1:19059139-19060097 GCF_001194135.2 Octopus bimaculoides
GTGTTTATTGAGCGAAAACACCTAAAGCTCCACGAGGCTCTGGCAGGGGATAGTGGCGAACCCTGCTGTACTCTTTCACCACAACTTTCTCTCACTCTTTCTTCCTGTTTCTGTTGTGCCTGTAATTCAAAGGGTCAGCCTTGTCACACTGTGTCACGCTGAATATCCCCGAGAACTACGTTAAGGGTACACGTGTCTGTGGAGTGCTCAGGCACTTGCACGTTAATTTCACGAGCAGGTTGTTCCGTTGATCGGATCAACTGGAACCCTTGACGTCGTAAGCGACGGAGTGCCAACAACAACATCATGTTATTGCCTAATTATTTTAGGCTCCTATGTTGTCACCAGCAACTTCTTGAAACCCACCCTTAAACCAACAGACACCTGGGACGTGACAGCTGCAATGAAGGAAGCTTATACCAGCACCCTCTTTGTGTTTATTACAGTGGAGCAGATTGTCTTCACAAATTGAAATGAAATGCCTTGTTGGGGGATATAATACTCTTCTCAACCCGGTCCAGAATTTGAACACACAACTGTATGTTCACGTTGAATGAAGACTAAGCCTTGAGCCATCGCTTAAAACAGTAACCCAGGGCAGGTTGCTCGCTCCATTAGTTTGTGTGTGGAAGTATTTTAGTCACGTGTGGATTATTTTCGAATGAGGTGTAAAAAGTCAATAACACTTTCAATAAAGTTTAGACATACATACATACATGGTGGTTGCACTCCGTCGGTTACGACGACGAGGGTTCCAGTTGATCCAATCAACGGCACAACCTGCTCGTGAAATTAACGTGCAAGTGGCTGAGCACTCCACAGACACGTGTACCCTTAACGTAGTTCTCGGGGATATTCAGCGTGACACAGTGTGACAAGACTGACCCTTTGAATTACAGGCACAACAGAAACAGGAAGTAAGACTGAGAGAAAGTTGTGGTGAAAGAGTACAGCAGGG
>NC_068989.1:19060532-19061292 GCF_001194135.2 Octopus bimaculoides
GGGATAGAAGATGTTTGAGAAACACGGATTTAAAAGAAATTAGGACACATGAAGTCGGAGCTCGTTCGCTCGAACACGGGCCGCAGATGTGATGACTTAAAGAAAAAAGAATTAAAGAACATTTAATTGATCATAGTGTCTGTGCGATCAGGATTCAACCCAGGGCTAAATACAACCAACACCATCACCGCCACATCACTACCAGCACCACCACCAACAACAACAACAAGTCCCGTTGAATCAAATGAAAACTGCTGTAACTTGATTTTTCAAAGGAAGTTAAGAAAAAGTGATGCTCTATATTCTGTCTACATCAAAAGAGATTCAAACAGGAAAATGAATTTAAAAAACAAAAATATGTTAACGTATCCGGTGTTAAACGTCCACTAGACTAAACTGTGAGTTAAGCTGTGTCTTGCTTCACCCACTCATTCCAATACGATGACCCCCTTTTGCTGTAAGAGGAAAGTAGTTATTTAGAAAATGAGTGATGAATACCTTACGTCGTTGGCCTCAAATTTAACGACATCTGATACTCTCTGCCATCAATGGTATTTTGTTACAAATTACCAAATAAATTCACTACTTTTCTTCAACTTCATTGATTTTTTTCCCATTGAGTTCAATCATTGTTTAATGTACGTACACATACATACATACATACATACATACATACATACATACATGCATACATACATACATATTCGCATGCTTACATACAAACGTACATGCATACATACACACACACACACATACATTG
>NC_068989.1:19062491-19070272 GCF_001194135.2 Octopus bimaculoides
TCTCCCCCTCTCGATTTTATCGATTCAGGCAGCACACCAAATAGAGTGCAGCTGCAACCATACCAACTTCGTTTTTTTTTTTCCTTGTCTTCTTTTTCATGCCATATCCGCGAAGAAAAATTCTTCAAACATACATACCGTGTAAGACGGCGAGCAGGCAGAAACGTTAGCACGCGAGGCGAAACGCTTAGCTGCATTTCGTCTGCCGTTACGTTCTGAGTTCAAATTCCGTCAGGGTCGACTTTGCCTTTCATCCTTTCGGGGTCGATAAATTAAGTACTAGTTATGCACTGAGGTCGATGTAATCGACTTAATCCCTATGTCTGTCCTTGTTTGTCCCTTCTATGTTTAGACTACTGTGAGCAATAAAGACATAAATACATACCGTGTTTCCCCGAAAATAAGACCTGGTTTTATATTAATTTTGCATCCGAAAAACGCACTAGGGTTTATTTTCGGGGATGTCTTATTTTTTGCAGAAGAAATCCAAGAAAGACAAAAAAGTCTCATGTCCTTGTGTAAAAGGAAAGAATTGTAAAAAAGAAACCTGTGTTTTTAGTTATCAAAAGTATATTTATTTGCTTGTTGTTTTTAGTCAAGTACAAACATTTCGTCTTCTGGAACATCGTCATGAATCATCAAACCCCAAACTTCAGCCTGAATTTCTTGCAAATTCATTTCCTGTAGAATCATGAACCACAATCTCTCATGTTTGGCAACATAACTTTCCTTAAATGAACACTTTTTGTTCAAGTACCCTGCTCGTAGTTATTTCTTTATTGCCCACAAGGGGCTAAACATAGAGGGGACAATCAAGGGCAGACAAACGGATTAAGTCGATTACATCGACCCCAGTGCGTAACTGGTACTTAATTTATCGACCCCGAAAGGATGAAAGGCAAAGTCGACCTCGGCGGAATTTGAACTCAGAACGTAACTGCAGACGAAATACCGCTAAGCATTTCGCCCGGCGTGCTAAAGTTTCTGCCAGCTCGCCGTCTTACACGGTATGTATGTTTGAAGAATTTTTCTTCGTGGATATGGCAACACAACTGTCGGTAATTTTATTTTTCACTCAATTCATGACTTCTTTGACAAATGTTTTCACACTGATTTCTCTCGATAACATAACAGGCCGGATATTGTTGTTTGGAACAGACAAAGGATGTACCTACTGTCATAGAGGTCAGGTATCCTGCTCATGAGAATATCTCTTTGAAAATCTAAAAGAAAGAGGTTAACACGAACAATTGCTTCGATAACCTGATTGTATGTAAATTCACTTTTATTCCAATAATAATTGGTACATTTGGTTTTCAGAGTAAACGCCTATTGATAATCTGGATAAGGCAAGGTTTTCAGTTGCACATTACAAATACAATTTGTAAGCAGAAGAGTAATAGTATGTGTGTTCGTGCGTGCGTGTACGTATGTGTATACATGTATACTTATATATCGATTAGACAGTCATTTAATCCAGTTGAAAAGTCCGCTCACACTCTTTTTTTTTTTTTTTTTTTATTCTCTTTACATAAACCGTCGGAGCTACCCAGTCTGAATGGTAGGCTTTTTCAATTATATCTGGACTTTCTAGTCTTTCGAGCTCTTTTTTGACGTGGTATGACGCCACAAACGGCACGTTCCGTTTGGGCCGGGAGACGGGTGTTGTCTTTTCTTTTACTGCGATCCTCGCTTTCGTTTTAGTGCAACAGTTTATCCTTCCAAAAAAACACTTGGAAACAATTTTTTAATTTATTGTCTCAGTTATTCCACTTCGTTCGAACTTATGATCGTGCCAACTACATTTTCACAGAGGACGCTAATGGGGGTGTCCCACATTTTGAATAACTCCATACATTCTGTGCCAAATAGGTTTAGTGATTTTTTCAACACATAAATGATTGTCTTTTACGTTTCACCTCGAAAAGTTACATTGCAAATACATTACCGATGAAATATTTCTTTCTTGTAACACTATATGCTACTTTATTTGATTTAAATAATTTCGGCTTTTCCGATTTGTCGCCATGTTTCTTCATTTATGATAGTGATGTTACTACCCGTATCTAGTTGCATTTTGACACTAGTGGTTTCGATTCTCATCTTGACGAATTTTGTGTCCGTTGTACAAACTTTTTTCTCTGATGCCAAACTATTTATTTTTTCTCGTTTGGTCCAGTTTTCCGTCATCTTAGCTCTGCAGTGCGATTTAATGTGTCCTGTGTTCCCACAACGAAAACACTTTGCTTTTTTGAACGGATACTCTTTTCTCAGGCGCCTACCACCGCATGCCATATAGGGGTTTATCTCCTGTTGTATATCGTCCTTTCCGTGAAACACTTTATCCGTCTTCCGACTCTTCCACACTGGTTTTATCTGTAAACAATCTCTGCGTTGGATTTCTTCTGTGTCTTGCCTTACTTTTAATATCATATCGCACTCTTCTGACAAATTCTGGAGAGTTATATCCTGGTTCATTTCCAGCTTTGCGAGAATTTTCGTTCTGACTTCTGCGCCCTTTTCAGCAATAAGTCCCTGAACAAAAATCAAGATCTCTCTGTTGACTCTATCCGCATATGTGGTAACGTCTTCGTTATCACTTTTCAAACACTTCCAATGTGTACTAAATAACGATGTTTTTCCACTAAACTTCCTACATAAAATGCCGATTGTGTCTGTGAAATTTATGTCAGAAACTTTTTTAGGCAATATAAAGTTACAATATTTTTCGTGCTCTGTCGGCACCAGTTTCCTCAGAATTAGACGAGTTTTCATTTGGTCAGTCCAGTCTTGGCATTCTTTTTCGAAAATTTGTTCAAATCTTCGGTATAGGCGCAGGAGTGGCTGTGTGGTAAGTAGCTTGCCTACCAACCACATGGTTCCGGGTTCAGTCCCACTGCGTGGCACCTTGGGCAAGTGTCTTCTACTATAGCCTCGGGCCGACCAAAGCCTTGTGAGTGGATTTGGTAGACGGAGACTGAAAGAAGCTCGTCGTGTATATGTATATATATATATGTGTGTGTATGTTTGTGTGTCTGTGTTTGGCCCCCCAACATCGCTTGACAACCGATGCTGGTGTGTTTACATCCCCGTAACTTAGCGGTTTAGCAAAAGAGACGGATAGAATAAGCACTAAGCTTACAACGAATAAGTCCTGGGGTCGATTTGCTCGACTAAAGGCGGTGCTACAGCATGGCCGCAGTCAAATGACAGAAACAAGTAAAAGAGATAAAAGAGAAAGAGAATATGCCTTGAAGGTGACTACTTCTTTCGGGTCATATTTAAATTCCTTTATTGAATTTGCTACGTGGTCTGGCGAAAACGTATTTTCCGGTTTTGTTACCAACTCCATTAGTTGTAGCATTTGTTGCTGTAACATTTGTTGTTCTTGTTGTTGCTATTTTTGCAACTCAACTACACCCTGTAGTAAAAGAGATACGACAATTATCAGATTATGTAAGCCGCTATTAAATTGCATAGAGAGATAGCTTGTGAGTTTCTATCTTAATTGTGATTCAGTGAAAATCCGGTCTATATGTTGCCGAAGCTGTATAAATTAGCTCTGTCAGGTGTTTATTGATAAGGATAACACGACTTTTTGACTTGACAAATTTTATTACTGGGTACAGTAATACTTATATCAGACTTGTAGATTCAGCACGGTAGCACAATACGTATTGACAATACTTACAATATGCAACAATACCCGGCAATTTTTTGTTTATATTTTTAATAATTAGGCATTTTACATCATTACATCTAGAGAAGGTAATAATCAAAAACCGAAGCATATGAATAGATTTGTGAGCAAGAAACTGGAATTGGTAGTACCAGTATCTAATTTCCAATTAGGTGTTTCAGTGACGAGAGATTGTGAAGAGTATGGTGGCAAGAAGCAAATAATGTTCGACAAATGTAAGGCTAAGAAGAAACTCAGTTCATTTTCGTTGAAATGTTATATTGACACAAATTCTATCATCAATTGTTGGTACAAGGAAGCGTTTGAGAGCTGCGAAAGATACAGTTGGTGAGGACACAATAATGAAGTGGGTTATTCAGTAACGTCTGCGATGTAGACTTGAAAAGGTTCCCTGGCAACACAAGCATATAAGTGTAAGAACCATACATAGCGATACGTTGCATCAGATAAATGAACAATAAAAAAACAATACTCTTTTACTCTTTTACTTGTTTCAGTCATTTGACTGCGGCCATGCTGGAGCACCGCCTTTAGTCGAGCAAATCGACCCAGGACTTATTCTTTGGAAGCCTAGTACTTATTCTATCGGTCTCTTGTGCTGAACCGCTAAGTTACAGGGACGTAAACACACCACCATCGGTTGTCAAGCGATGTTGGGGGTACAAACACAGACGCACAAACATATACACATACATACATACACACATATACACATATATACGACGGGCTTCTTTCAGTTTCCGTCTACCAAAATCCACTCACAAGACTTTGGTCGGCCCGAGGCTATAGTAGAAGACACTTGCCCAAGGTGCCACGCAGTGGGACTGAACCCGGAACCATGTGGTTGGTAAGCAAGCTACTTACCACACAGCCACTCCTGCGCCTATAATATTAATTAATTATTTTTATGATCATTTAATTTATAAGATTATTACATTAATCGTTACAATATAGAAAATACAACTTCTTTGGTAGTTTCTGAGTACACAGCTTTGTTGTTGTTACTGTAACCAAATTGTCTTTAGTTCCATGGTCCATTGTGTATGCCAGCTTCATCTCTGTGATTACTAGGTAAGTAGAGAGGGTGATAAATCTACTTTCGCGCTTTGATCTGCATACTGAGAGAGTTGCCCTTTGACCAGAGATGGGTCGATCCAAAGAGAGAGAAAGCTATTTGGCTTCACGTATTTATATTGTTCGAAAGCAAAGAATTTCTCCTCTCTAATCAGCTTTGACCGATGAATGCCTTGATAAAGATCAAGAAGTCAACTTATTCTCATAAATTTCTTAGTGCCACAGGCTAAAACAATAGGCCTAGGTATTTGGTGGCTGTTCGCTACATAAACATTAAAAAAAAAAAAATTTGAAAAGAGATAAGAGTGGTAAAGGCGTTTTACAAATCACCATGAAACGGTCAATAAAGTAAATCGAGGAAATCAAACCCATCAATAAGAAGTTAACACTTAATATCCTGTTAAAAATGTTCTCAGTCAAAAAAGTTGTTTCTGTAATGATCCTGTTCAACAGCTTATTTTAAGTTTGATATTTATTCCATCGCTATGTTTTGGGCGAATCGCTAAGCTACAAACTAAGACCGTTTACCAAATGGTGAGAGATATACACGCATACATATTCACACACATACACATACATATTCACACATATATATACGTACATAAACATGCACATATTCATATTATATATGTTGACGTATAAGTTGATCCCCACAATTTTCAGGTTAATATCTAGTTTTTACAATATACTATAGTTACTGTGTGGAGGCGGTTTCGGTTCACAGACCGGGCGTTGTGAGTGTTTATTGAGCGAAAACACCTAAAGCTCCACGAGGCTCCGGCAGGGGGGGGTGGCGACCCTGTTGTACTCTTTCGCCCCAACTTTCTCACACTCTTTCTTCTTGTTTCTTGAGTAACGCTGCAGTGGACTGGCGTCCCGTCCAGCTGGGAGGAACACATACACCATAGAAACCAGGAAACCGGGCCCATGAGCCTGGCTAGGCTTTAAAAGGGCGCATAAATAAATAAAAAATAGTTACTGTATGTATTTAGATATAAACTTATTAATACTATTAGTTTTTACTTAAAAACATGCTATGATCCTCTAATACACAATAATTTCCAACCTAGTTATTTCATATAGAAAGTACCCGAATAAACATTTTAATAGACAGAACCATATATTACTATAAAGGAGCAGGAACAAATCCTATTGTTTATTATAATTACATTCACGTCTAGGATGCTCTACAGCTATATTAAATCAACAATCAGCTTTTGGTTAGTACTTAATTTTTATCTACTTTGAAAGGATGAAAAGCAAAGTTGACCTTGGTTGCATTTAGGTAAGTACTAGTAATATTCTGTAAATTTATACTGCAGACATTTTTTGTCCGACGTTCTAACGAGTCTACCAGTCCGTTTCTTTTCTTTTTCTTTTTCTTTTTTTTCTTGATCCTTACGACGCATAAGGTTAGTTACTTGGTTTCCGTGGTATAGAAGTGATTGCGATCTCAATATTTTCTTTGAACGGGACGACACTGTTCTAACAATATTTAAACAGGGAATCATTCGCATCAATTTTTTTACACCAATAACTTCAGCCTCGGCGAAGGAGTGGCTGTGTGGTAAGTAACTTGCTAACTAATCACATGGTTCCGGGTTCAGTCTCACTGCGTGGTACCTTGGGTAAGTGTCTTCTACTATAGCCTCGGGTCGACCAAAGCCTTGTAAGTGGATTTGGTAGACGGAAACTGAAAGAAGCCCGTCGTATATATATGTGTGTGTGTGTGTGTGTGTGTGTGTGTGTGTGTGTGTGTCTGTGTTTGTCCCCCAACCATTGCTTGACAACCGATATTGGTGTATTTACGTCTCCGTAACTTAGCGGTTCGGCAAAAGAGCGCCGATAGAATAAGTACTAGGCTTACAAAGAATAAGTCCTGGGGTCGATTTGTTCGACTAAAGGCAGTGCTCCAGCATGGCCGCAGTCAAATAACTGAAACAAATAAAAGAATACAAAAAGAACATTGAAAGCTTTATTTTTCATTTATTATTAAATGCTGTTAGTTTGCTTCACTCTGGAAAATTTATAGAAATTGCTACTAGTATAATTTTGAGTGTAGTCTAAACAAAGTAATATAAACGATTAGTCGTTGTCTAAACTATTTAGACCTCAGTATCCGCAACATTGGTGTAGTACACGGAAGAGGGAACAACTACCAATGCAGTTCAGCGCTAATGTTGTCGCAAGAACTTTTCCTGTTTGAGGAGGGAGGTCAGCGTCCATACCCTCCATTGTATGGCCTATGACAATGATGAGTGGAAAGAGAGTAATAAAGTGCAACTCTTGAGTTATTATCACACCGGAAAGCAAGTCGGAATTCATGCAACTGAGTGGACTTACCTAAAGGCACTCAGTGGCCATATGGGACTGTTAAACTGAACGACGAGTTAAATCTATCAGCCATTTTACATGCTTTTCATGGTTTTAGCATGAGAAACTTGTATGTATGTATGTATGTAATTTATGTATGTATGTATGTATGTATGTATGTATGTAGGTAGGTAATATTACGTCTGATGACGTAAGGTAAGGGGTACATACAATTAGAGCTCAGGTTGAGCTGCTATCTAAACTGCAATTTGAGCTGCAACTAAAATATATAAACATCATATACAGCTAAACTATATAAATCTGACCTAAGACCAGATGTTAGCCTGTGTATCCATTTATTCTGTTATGTATGTATGTATGTATGTATCTTCTATTTCTCTTTTTAATTTAGAGAAAATTTTGACTGGCCGCCCACTTGGTAGCAAGGTTGTTAAAGAAAGCATCTTGTTTCGTTCATATTACTTTTAATCTTAAGGTCGTGCAGATTATTATAGTCCCCATATATCTTGATCATTTATAGTGTATAAGTTAAGGATTTGCATTCTCTCCCCAAGAATCCAAGTTCAGCCATACTTTGTTCCTATGTATGTATGTATGTATGTATGTATGTATGTATGTATGTATGTATGTATGTAGGTGTGAATGTGTGTGTGTATGTAAGTATGTATGTGCA
>NC_068989.1:19070481-19079068 GCF_001194135.2 Octopus bimaculoides
CTTTGTTCCTATGTATGTATGTATGTATGTATGTATGTATGTATGTAGGTGTGAATGTGTGTGTGTATGTAAGTATGTATGTGCATATGCATGTATGTATGTATGTAGGTGTGAATGTGTGTGCATATGCATGTATGTATGTATGTATGTATGTGTATGTAAGTATGTATGCATGTAGGTGTGAATGTGTGTCTATGTGTATAAGTATGTATGTGCATATGTATGTAGGTGTGAATGTGTGTGTATATGTGTGTATGTGTGTAAGTATGTATATGCATATGTATGTATGTACGAATGTATGTATGTATGTATGTATGTATGTATGTATGTATGTATGTATGTATGTATGTATGTATGTATGAATGTGTGCGTGTATGTATATGCGTATGTATGCCGAAAACCAAATTTAAAAGACGCAAACAAAATAAAACTGATAATAGAGATATTAAATAATTATTTTGTATATTAGTTTGTGTATGTGTGTGTGTACGTGATTGTGTGTGTATTTATGTGTACGTGCTTGTGTATGTGTATATGTGTGTGTATTTATGTGTACGTGATTGTGTATGTGTGTATTTATGTGTACTTCATTGTGTATGTGTGTATGTGTGTGTGTGTATATGTGTGTGTGTTTGTGTACGTGATTGTGTATGTGTGTGTGTGTGTGTGTGTGTATTTATGGGTGTGTGATTGTGTTTTTGTGTGTTAATATTCAGTAGAAATAGAAAAAAATAAAAGATAAAACGGTAAAGCAGAAAATACAGAATTAGATCAACAACAAACAAACATTCTGAAATTAATTTGGTGGTGGTGAGAGGTAAATGAATTAAGTGACAACAATAAGTAAACATAATTTGAGCCGGATAATTGTCGTTGTTGCTGTTTTTGTTATTGTTACTGCTGTAGTGTGTCAATAGTATTTTCAGTTTGTTTGATGTCTTCATTTCCAAGATAACAATGACAATTGTTAAAAAAAAAAAAACTGCGATATCTTCACAGACAATGGCGGAATAAACATCTCCAACTTGACAAGCAAACTCGACTGATCTACGAGAGTGGCAAAGATAGAGAAACATTTTTCGTCATCATCATTGCCGCCGCCGCCGCCGTCGTCGTCGTCATCGTCGTCATGATGATGATGATGATGATGATGATGATGATGATGATGACGATGATGATGATGCAATCTTCCTGATCTAAGAAAACTTCAGTCTAGGACCAATCGAGGAAACCCACAAATATAGGCTCATTCTGAACGCTATAAGATCAAGTGCCCACTCCACTCCAGATGTCTTTATGTCCGCATGTATATGTCTATGTAATTTTGCTCTTTATCCAAGTATGTATATTTGCATCTATGCATGTTTGCACGTGAATAATTACGGCATCATCAGCACCACATGGCTTGTTAAACTTTGGGAATCATGAAAACTAAAGAAGTTCTAGATATAGACAAAGGTCGACCAGAAAAACAGGGGTCTGTCACGAAAGATCTTGTCTCATTTACTCGAGGAATTTGTCCAAGAGTAAGAAAGGATAAAGATGATATAATTCGACTTTGAAAAGTCTTCCTTTTTTTTTCCCCCCTCTGAAAATTAATTGAAGAAAGGTTAACTGACTATGGAGCAATATCTTGTCCATCGAGTGTTGTTTCTGGTTTTTCTCACATTATCAACAACGGTTTTCCATTCCTCACCATCCTTCATTAGGTCATCAACGATGTAGACGAATTGGGTAGCTCAGCTGGGAATGAGATTTGGCATGGTTCAGTTTGGGGATCGAAAACGAGGCAATCTCCTCTGCTATTTCTGAAGCATCGGCAGATGGAGCTACTGGAACAACAGCCTCACTGAGACTTGCTGAAGTTGTCACTGGTTTTATGCAGTTCATCTCTCTCTCTCTCTCTCTCTCATTGTTTCGATCTATCTCCCTCCTTGTCTCCACCTCCGCTCAGCTATTTTGATTAGAAAGCCCTCAAATGACTCTTGCTACCACAAGTATAACAGCTGAAATTTCTACCCTGCAGTTATATTATATTTGTTACTGCACACACAATGTAACACAACTCCGGAACGATCCTATAGTCTTGCGTATTCATAAATATTTGCAAATCCATGCTGATTGCTCCAGCCCACATATCATTTTATCTTTTATGCACCAACGTTTACAATCTGCCTATATTGATGATGATGATGATGGCAATAAAAGTATGATGGGTGAAAATGATAATATTGGTTTCAAATTTTGATACAAGGCTGGTAATTTTGGGGGAGAGAGTAAGTCTATTTCAAAAGGTACTTATCTTATCGGCCCCGAGAGGACGAAAAGCAAGTCGACCTCGTCGGAATTTGAACTCAGGGCATGAAAATTGACGAAATGCCACTAAGCACACTTTATCCGGCGTACTAACGGTTCTGCCAGCTCGCTGCCATATGTGATAATACTATTAACATTAATAATCCTATCTGCTATAAGCACAAGGCCTGAAATTTGGGAGGAGGGGTAAGTCAATTACATCGGCCCAGTACTCAACTGATACTTATCTTTTTGATCCCCAAAAGGATGAAAGGCAAAGTCGACCTCGGCAGAGTTTGAACTCAGAACGTAACGCTAGTCAAAATACCGCTACGCATTTCGCCCGGCGTGCTAACGGTTCTGCCAGCTCGCCGTCATATACGATAACATTACTATTAACGTTAATAATTATTTATCGCCCACAGGGGGCTAAACATAGAAGGGACAAACAAGGACAGACAAAGGGTTTCAATCGATTACATCGACCCCAGTGCGTAACTGGTACTTATTTAATCGACTCTGAAAGGATGAAAGACAATGTCGACCTCGGCGGAGTTTGAACTCAGAACGTAACGCTAATCAAAATACCGCTAAGATTAACATTAATAATGATCACTTCTTACATAGATACAAGACCAGAAATTTCGTGGGAAAGGAACAGTCGATTGTAAATTATCCACAATATTTGACTAGTACTTTATTTTATCGACCCACCAAGACAGGATTAATGACAAAGCTGACCTTGGTAGAATTTGAATTCAGAACGCGAAGAGTCGAAGATGTGATCACAAGGCATTTCATATGATGCTGTAACGATCCAGCCAATCATCCATCCTACCTACGTCGACGACGACGACGACAATGATGATGATGATGATGAACAGTCGATATGGTAGTTCTCGTAAGATCAAAAGAAGAGTTTGAGAAGATAAAAGAAAGATAAAAGGTGTGTGGGGGTGTGAGAGAGAGATATAGAAACTACAAGACAAACACCACCAACGATACAAAACTAAAAATGAAATCTTTGTTTTATTTCATCATAACATAATCTGATTAGGAATAAATAAACTTGATAATTATGACCTAGACATATTTCTCTTAGATAATGATATTTAGTAACGGGGGTTCATTAAAAACTTCTGGTTATAATACCCGAAATCTACTTGCATAAATCAAGTAGATACCTCGATGGCTGTCCAAAGAGTAACTAACAAACAACAAAATTAGTCATCTCTCTCTCTCTCTCTCTGTCCTTCTTTCTCTCTCTCTCTCTCTGTTTCTTTGACTTTCTTTTATGCTTTGTTTATTCGTTTCTTTTTCTTTTATCTTTTCAAGATTGACAATAGAATACACAAACAAAATACAGTATTTACACACACACACACACACACACACACACACACACACACACACGTGTGTATATTTTCATCAGAAATTAGAGGCGTAAGTATACATGTATGGATACACACACATATACATCTCTGTATGTAAAAGATCTTGCATATGAATTTATATAGACGTATAGATAGATGTATGTGTGTGTATATATATATATATATATATGCGCGTGTGTTTGTGTGAGTGTGTGTGTGTGTGTGCGTGTGAGTATGTATGTATATATAATTATATATGTGCATGTATACCTGTAGGCACATGAGTAGCTGTATGGTAAGTAACTTGCTTACCATGGTTCCGGGTTCAGTCCCACTAAACCTGGAACCATTATTAAGAATTAATTCAAACACTATGTAAAAATTGAAGAAAGATCTAATAACAGAAGCTCATTTATTCCTTCATTCTAAAAATGTCCCACCGAAGCCTTTTTCTACATATTAATAATAAGCAATTAAAATTTCCGAATCTTAAAATTCAAATTTCAAACGGAATAGAAGCGGTATTGCTGATCTAACGATACTTCACGTCTGTTATCGTATAATTTGTACAGAAAAGAAAGGATTATGAAGAAAACAAGGAGTTCTTGGTGCATTAATAACGTAAAAAAAGAGAAATTATGATTTTGAAAGTAAGTCAAAGACGAACGGCGAGGCTACATTAACGGATGAACCCAAAGTATGTGGAGATGGAGAAACAAAAGAACCAGACATTTATACTTTCTTTGTGTGGTAAGAAGTTTGCTTTCCAACCACATAGTTCCGGGTTCAGTTCCACTGAGTGACACTTCGGCAATATCTTATTCTGTAGCCTCGGCCCCCACTAAAACCATGTGAGTGGATCTGGCAGACGGAAATTGAAATAAGACCGTCGTATATAATAATAATATTATCATCTTGTGTTTCTTTTGTTTCACTGGTTTTGAATACGAATTCGGTTATCAGACGCTGTGATTTTATTTTTGTTAGTTCTTTATATGATTCTTCATAACGTGCCATAATAATTTTCAAATCACATTGGAATTGCTCAGCTCGTTCAATATCGTTATCATTTGTAAGAAAATGATTTCCAAGTTTATTTGGAGGCCTTCTAGAATTATATTTGCAGATAGTTTATAGTAGTGATGATACATTCTCTGAAACACTCTCTACAATTTATTCTTCATTAGGAGCTTCGTCGATTGTAAATTCTGCAATGTCTTCAATTGTTAATTCTTCAAAACCTTCTCAGTCAATCTGACTGTGTTAAAGTAAAAAAAAAAATAGGGCAAAAAATAATCGGTTCTTTTTGTTGGACCGTGTTATTTCAAAACCGCGCAAAAAGAGAATTGAGTGTGTGTGTGTGTGTGTGTGTGTGTGTGTGTGTGTGTGTGTGTGTGTGTGTATACACACATACAAAGATACACACACATACGTAAGTGTCGAACAATTGGAATGAGTGCTCAACATCGCATTGGCAGATAAAGATTCTTTATACATACATGCATACATATGTTTGGAAGCATGCATGTATATATGCATGTATGTATGTATGTATGTATTAGATAGATAGATAGATAGATAGATAGATAGATATGGAGGTGTGTGTATGTTCTTCAGGTTTATCTTAAGAATTTCTCACCGACGGAGAAAGAACCAGTTTCTACTTCAGAAGCGAGGTTGTTACATTGACATTTCGGTAACACCAATTAGGTAAACACGTGGGTATGTATCTGCATACGCATATATATATATGTCTGTGCATGCGTGTATGTTATCATACATGCAGATGTATATGCTTATACATATTACGTGTATGTATACACATGCTGGTATGTAAATACGTGGTAATACTTACTACAAGTTACTAATATTTACTACAGGTTAAATATCTGTAATGTTACACATATTTTTACAGTTTCATTTTCCTCTGATTTTATTTTTAAACATTTCTCACCGACTTCGCCTGTTTTCAAGAATGTCGTTTCATTAGAATTTACTCATCAACTAATTATTCATGTAGTTGCTTCCTCTTATGTTCAATAATTGTCGTTTGATGGCGTAATTTTTTGTCGTGAAATAATTTAGTTTTGATGAAGTTCGTTCCGACTATATTTTCATTTTATTAAATGTAGCTTACATAACGGGTTCTTTTACTTCTTTATTTTTTACTATCTTAATAGGAATTGCATAAGGTATTTTTCAGTTCACAACTCCAATAGAGAATAAGTACACCCTCACTTCTCTGACCACTAGAGAATTACAGGAAATAGGTATATTTAAATCAAACACTGACTTAGCTTTAATAGATTGGCTAATTTATATACCATACGTTTGTTGGTGGCATTATTAATGAAGGCGGCGAGCTGGCAGAAACGTTAGCACGCCGGGCGAAATGCTTAGCGGTATTTCGTCTGCCGTTATGTTCTGAGTTCAAATTCCGCCGAGGTTGACTTTGCCTTTCATCCTTTCGGGGTCGATAAATTAAGTACCAGTTACGCACTGGAGTCGATGTAATCGACTTAATCCCTCTCTCTGTCCTTGTTTGTCCCCTCTATGTTTAGCTCCTTGTGGGCAATAAATAAATAAAAAAACGTTAGCACGCTGGGCGAATTGCTTAGCGGTATTTCGTCTGCCGTTACGTTCTGAGTTCAAATTCCGTCGAGGTCGACTTTGCCTTTCATCCTTTCGGGGTCGATAAATTAAGTACTAATTACGCACTGGGGTCGATGTAATCGACTTAATCCGTTTGTCTGTCCTTGTTTGTCCCCTCTGTGTGTAGCCCCTTGTGGGCAATAAAGACATAAGATAAGAATTTACCAAAAATTGGTATCTCGTTCTCACCGTTACTCTCATTCACAAAACGTGGAATGTGTGTGTATGTGTGCATGTATATGTATGTATGTGTGTGTATGTGCGCGCATGTATGTGTGTGCATGTATATATACATATATATATATATATATATATACATACATACATACATACATACATACACACACACATATGTAAGTTTATAGTGTTTCACGTTGGATAATTGGTAATCCGACGATTATCTAAGAACTACGCCCTTCGAAAATGGCAGGTATTAGATAATCGTCCGATTACCTAATATCCGGAGCTGATTTTTAACGTGGAACTTAGCTGATAGGCTTCAATACTGCAGCAATTCTGAAATATGAGTTACACAGAGATTAGGATTGTTGCATGAAGGGCTTAAGATACAAATCCTGAAATCGCTCAGAACGTTAGCTTAGTTTTTCCTTGGAGATGGCCAGATTGGAGTAATATCGAGAATAACCAGCCGAAATTGCAAGGATAATCTGGATCTCGACCGAGGAAAGAAAACTCCGAATGACCTGTCCTTGTTTTCTTTGTATCGTCTATCTGGATGTTTTGTCCCTTTCTTGTATCACCTAACTGTCTGGATGTTTTGCGTTCTTGTCCCATTCTATATTATATATATATATATATGTGTGTGTGTGTGTGTGTGTGTGTGTGTGTGTGTGTGTGTGTGTGTTTATATATATGTAAAACATATGTACACATATGCTCTTTTACTCGTTTCAGCCATATGGCTGCAGTTATGCTGGAGCACCACCGTAGTCTTTCTGATTTCCTCAATCTGGGGTGTTTCACATCACCAGTCCTGTATGTGCCTTTGTCCCAACTGTTGGCCCATTTGGGGGTATAATGGAGTTTCATTCCGCTGCCCTCGTCTACACCTCATGTCGAGGTTGTTGGTTCATCCGGTATTGTGAAGAGGAGGATGTCTAGTTTCTTTGTGAAGACATTTACTTCCACCTTCTGCAGATTTCTTAAGTTTTGTGGCAGGACATTGAAGAGCTGTGGACCTTCGAACCTTAAGCTATTGCAGTACCTGGTCCTGAATTTAGATGGAGTAGATGGAACCTTTGGTACAATACAATGGCGGCCAGTTCTGGCATTTGTATAACACTCAACGCCTAAATTAGGTACTAGCCCTGCTAGAGTTTTCCATATGTAGAATATTACATATCTGTCATGCCTTCGTTCTAGGGAGTAAAGTTGCAGGTTTCTCAGCCTATTCCAATAGCTCATCCGCTGCACTGTTTCAATCTTTTTAGTGTAGTGGTGTTAGGTTGCTTCAAGCTCCGCTGTTAGTCTGGCACTATGTGGTGACCATAACTGGGATGAATAGTCCAGACGGATGAGAACAAAAGTTCTCCACAGGGGCAACATAGTTTCTTGGTCTTTTCTTAAAGGACCTCCGTTTCCCACCTGCCAGTTGTCTACACTTTGCTGCCATCTTGGTAGTGTGCATATAAAACGATGCATAATTATACATACTGATCCCCAAGTCTTTCACTACTTGTGACTCTGGGAATGTAGTGCCTTCGAGTCCTGTATATGCAGGCTGTAGTGCATTCGTGAGTTGATAGTGAAGTGCTTGAAAAATTTTTCAGCATTAAACTGCATGTTGTTTATTTCAGCCCACTTGTATATCGAACTCAGATCCCGCTGTAAACTTGCGACATCATCTTGATTCTTTATTGCCTGTGATAATTTTGTATCATCGGCATAGCTACTGACAGTAGCTGTCCGAGTGACCTTGGGCTTGTCTAAGAGGGCTATTATGAACTGTAATGGCCACAGAACAGTTCACTGGGGGACGCTACTAAGGATTTGAGTTTCCTCGGAAAGGGCACCATTGGCTGCAACTACCTGACTTCTGTCTTTAAGGAAATCATGCATCCACTCTCATACATACATACATGCATACATACATACATACATACATGCATACATACATACATGCATGCATGCATGCATACATACATATATATATATTTTATTCTTTTACTTGTTTCAGTCATTTGGCTGCGGCCAGCCATGCTAGAGCATCGCCTTTAGTCGAACAAATCGAACCATGACTTATTCTT
>NC_068989.1:19079320-19079951 GCF_001194135.2 Octopus bimaculoides
CTCTCTCGCTCTCTCTATATGTATGTATGTATGTCACGCTGTATGAATTTTTGAAATAAAAAGATATTATCATACACCAATTAATTCAGACTAGCGTGCTCATCAGGGGTTTTATTTCTGTACCAACCAAGACAAGGTTACTAGTCTGATTATATTAGTGTATAACAAAGAGGGTGTGCATGCGCGCGCGCACTCAATCACTCACACACACACACACATACACACACATACACACACACACACACACGCGCACACACGTTTAAAACAGATATTTTATTGTCCAAGACAACGCTTTTATCCTGCTGAGTCGGCGCCGATCAGAACTTCTGCCGTTTCATATTGGATAGAGATATTAATAAATGATATTGAAGTAAAGATATATCTTTGATGCCATGTAAATAAAGGTAGTAGTAGTAGTAGTAGTAGTAGTAGTAGTGGTGGTGGTGGTGGCAGTGGTGGTGGT
This sequence comes from Octopus bimaculoides, assembly GCF_001194135.2. NCBI lineage: Eukaryota > Metazoa > Mollusca > Cephalopoda > Octopoda > Octopodidae > Octopus > Octopus bimaculoides. Next base: position 19,079,784 of record NC_068989.1, read on the forward strand.
AGTGGAAGTAGTGGCAGTGGTGGTGATGGTGGTGGTGGTGGTGGTCATAATGGTGGTGGTGGTAGTAGTCGTAGTGGTAGTGGCAGTGGTGTTGTTGTTGTTGTTGGTGGTGGTAATAGTAGTAGTAGTGGCAGTGGCGGTAGTAGTAGTAGTAGTAGTAGTAGTAGT
>NC_068989.1:19080631-19084646 GCF_001194135.2 Octopus bimaculoides
GAAATTAACGTGCAAGTGGCTGAGTACTCCACAAACACGTGTACCCTTAACGTAGTTCTCGGGGATATTCAGCGTGTCACAGTGTGACAAGGCTGGCCCTTTGAATTACAGGCACAACAGAAACAGGAAGAAAGAGTGAGAGAAAGTTGTGGTGAAAGAGTACAGCAGGGTTCGCCACCATCCCCTGCCGGAGCCTCGTGGAGCTTTAGGTGTTTGCGCTCAATAAACACTCACAACGCCCGCGGTCTGGGAATCGAAACCGCGATGCTATGACCGCGAGTCCGCTGTCCTAACCACTGGGTCATTGCGCCTCCACTTCACCTTATATTAGAAGCACCTCAAAATGGTAAATGGGAAAATCCAACGGGTTTTAAACATATTTTGCCCATAAAACAAAGAACATATAGAGTAATCAAGCATCGTTCATTGATGAATTCGAATAATCATTACTTTTGCAATGAAAACATACATATTAGACGCTGTCCAGCAGCGTCGGGTTGGAATGAAAAATAAGTAATTTTCTTTTCTTTTATATATGATGGGGCAGCATAAAAAAAAAAAGGATGTGTTTATTATCACTTGAACCATCTGAGATGTTGGAACCTTTAATTATGTGTCACTTGAACCATCTGAGATGATGGAACCTTTAATTATGACTAGGTAACCGTTTTAGGGTTTAGTCCCAAGATTTTGTTAATCGTCACTTCAGCAGTTAAATTACACGTTGCTTCCGGATCGATGATAAATGATTTCATTATTCCATCAACTTTTATTTGCTGTTGTGCTAATTGATCGTTACCTTTAGCTTCAAAAATGAATTTTCATCGTAACTGACCAACACTTCTTTTCCATGTAACGCATTACAATTGTTCCTCTTCACGCTAGCCTGAGTGAGAGTGTCACAAAAGTTGCGAAATTGATTTCTTTGGTTTGCCTACTCCCAGCACATTCCCTCTTTTGCCGGATATTTAAAATCAGAAACTAAATGAGATCTAAAGGCGGCGAGCTGGCAGAAACGATAGTACGCCAAAGATGCTTAGCGGCATTTCGTCTGCTGCTACTTTCTGAGTTCAAATTCCGCCGAGGTCGACTTTGCCTTTCATCCTTTCGGGGTCGATAAATTAAGTACCAGTTATGCACTGGGATCGATGTAATCGACTTAATCCCTTTCTCTGTCCTTGTTTGTCCCCTCTATGTTTAGCCCCTTGTGGGCTAAGAAACTAAATGAGATCTCAACTTATATCTATAATGGAAGTTTAAAAAAAAATTTCTATATAAACTTGTCTGGTCAACATTATTTAACCAAATTTATATTATCTTCGCCATTCATGTTAAGCAGACATTTATCTATGTCCTCGTATCGGCACTAATACTAACAATATTTTAACTGTGATGTAGAGTGGCTGCGATAATCTTATTCTCATGGTGGGATTTGACTTCTTACTGTATTGATCTGCTTTTGCGATGTCAGCATCAGACTTATCTAAATCTTACTTTTGCATTTGTTTTTAGACAAATTCAAGGGTTAATTAATTAGAAGGTTACAAGTAGGGATTTTTTAAAAAATAAAATAGACCAGAACATACTCCCGTCGTACTTCAAATCTTTTTTCTCCCCCCCCCCCGCAAGACACGACGTCAGAAAGTCTTTTATATTAACGAAGGTTTTTGTTTTTCTTTTTAACATTTAGTGTATGATAAATTTCAGAAAGGCCTTCGCCTTAGCCTTATGTTCATTATAGTATAGCTCGTTTTCTACTGTCATCTGCTGCTTTATCAAAAATATATTTCTAGTGTATTCAATGATTTCTCCTAATTTTGTACCATTGCAGTTTTTGAAGTTTTGATGCTAAATGCTGAGATGGAGGAGGGGAATATCTTTCTTCATCATTATATCTCGTTCTTACAGTTAATTAATTTACTGAAATACAAAGTTAAACTGAAATAGTTTCACCTTTAATAACGTTTCCTTTGAAGTATTGATTTGGACATATATACCATTAAAGGATAGTAACTTTTAAACTCCTTATAAGGACAAAACAAAAACTCTTAACAAATTTGACATCATCAACCTCACCCTGGTCAACGTCAAAATCAAATCCGCCATCGCAGGCCCCAAATTCTTTATCGTTAGATTCAATTATGTTGTCGTCTGTTTCGATTTCGTATCGTTAATTTGATTTCGTTATCGTCACCTTAAATGCCACCAAGTATGGTGCGATTATTTTATAAACATAGGTATCAGTGATTACTTGCGGCTGAATTGTAGAAGAATGTAAACTTTGAAAAGCTTTGTATAAAAATTATCACACCTAATATCACCAATAAAATACATACATTTTGTACATCGGACGTACGGAAAATTGGAGTCTATACTTTATAGATATCACGACAAAGACAAAAATAAATATCTTTTAAACTTTTTATTTATTATTCCCGTTTCTTAACTCTCAAAATTTCCCCCTTCGCTCCCATCCCAAATTCTACACAATCATCTTCGGTGATCAAAGTCAGCGCAGTGTCGAACTCATCAAAATGCTTCGGTTCATATCACACTTCCTCTTACTAAACATTTTCAAAGAGTAGAACATATTTATGGCCTAGGTAATTTGCATAAATGAAACAAAAATGATAGAAGAAACAGTTCAGATGCATACATAAAATCATACATAAAAATTTACGGAGAAATTGCAAAAAAAAAATGAGCTATACTTATTTTGAAATGAACATTGGTGAAAGACTGCTTACAATTTAATGCATACTTAGAGATATATCTACACGAAGACATATATGCGCATGCTTACACACGCGTGCGCGCTATAGAAGTGAGGCTCACAGGTAAGGTGGGGTTATTGTACGGTCTCTTCCCCGGGCGACGCTTTTATGGGATCAGTAGTAAATATTTAATCGATACAGCTACTTCGCCCCCTTTTATGTTTGTCTGTCCTTGTTCGTCCCCACTTTGTAATGCCTTTATAGCAAATATTTATGAAATAAAGTAGCTTGCTTACCAACCACATAACTCCGGGTTCAGTTCCACTGCGTGGCATCTTAGGCAAGTGTCTTCTACTATAGCCTCCGGCCGACCAAAGCCTTGTAAATGGATTTGGTAGACGGAAACTGAAAGAAGCCCGTCGTATATATGTATATGTATATATATGTGTATGTGTTTGTGTGTCTGTTTGTCCCACCAACATCGCTTGACAACCGATGCTGGTGTGTTTACGTCCCCGTAACTTAGTGGTTCGGCAAAAGAGACCGATAGAATAAGTACTAGGCTTACAAAGAATAAGTCCTGGGGGCGATTTGCTCGACAAAAGGCGGTGCTCCAGCATGGCCGCAGTCAAATGACTGAAACAAGTAAAAGAGTATATAAGAACACATGCACATGTCTAGAGATGCAACTCTCTGTATATCTTCTATCTCATACTTGTTTCAGTCATTTGATTGCGGTCATGCTGTGGCACTGTCTTGAAGAATTCATAGTTGAATGACTCCACCCCGGTACTTTTTTTAAAGATTGGAACTTATTCGGTCGCTTTTGCCGAACGGCTAAGTCACGGGACGTAAACACATCAACACTGGTTGTTAAGCGGTGGCGGAAGACAAACACACACACACACACACACACACACATACGCTTACGACGGACTTTTTCCGGTTTCCGTTAATCAAATTCGCTTACCAGGCTTTGGTCGACCCGAAGCTATAGTTGAAGACACTTGCCCAAGGTGTCACCCAGAACCATGTGATTGGGAAGCAAGCGACTTACTACATAGCCATGCCTGCGCCCAAACACGACCTGAAATGTTGTTGAGAGGGGGAGGGCTAATCGATTATATTGACCCCAGAGTTTGACTGGTACTTAATTCACCGACCTCGAAAGGCGAAGTCGACATTGGTGGAATTTGAACTCAGATGTATGAAATGCCGCTAAGCATTTTGTCCGGCATGCTAACGATTTTGCCAGCTCGCCGCCTTTTAGAATTAGATAATAGCACGCGCGCAACAGACAG
>NC_068989.1:19085819-19089115 GCF_001194135.2 Octopus bimaculoides
ATTAAATACGCTTTACACCGCTTAAACTGCCAAAGGAGTAAGTGTAAACAGCTGAATACTTGTCAGTGATTGGTTGAAATTATCGAAATAAGACAATTGTTTACATGAAATAACTCCGAATACAAAAATTTTTTTCTGTTCTATAACACAAAATAGATAAGTATACGAAGTTTGAAAGTCTTTCGGTACCAAAAACACTACATAAAACATAAATGAAAACTGGTGCCCCCGTTTTGAGCTAGATCCGAAAATGACTCTCCCCAGACACAACAGAATATGCTTCAACACACGAAATCACATAAAAAATCTTGCAAACCAAATCCAAATACAGCACTCTTGATTTTTCTCTCACCTAAATCTTTACCACTGTATATCATGATGGTTAAAATTTATAGATATACTCAGAAACAAACCAGAAAAAGCGTTGATACAAACACTGTTTAACGCACCATTAACTTATTAATCAAACGTGATACCAAGAATTTGCTTTAATATGCGAATCGTTCTATCCAATTTACATAAGTTCTTAGTAATAACAGGTTTGTAAGCAGTGTTTCTCTGTGGATAGTTAAGACGGTACCTTTCTGATGATGTCCCTGTACAAGCTTGAAATTCTTCTGTTCACAAAGTTATTGTCTACAGAGGTGAAATGTTTCTATACATACAGTGTTGGCTGAAGCCTATTGATATACAAAATAGTATACGTATGTGTGCGCACAGCTATAAACGATGCTAATATGTTAAAATCAAATGTATATTTTAAACATATATTATAAACTTACTTTGAGATATAAATGCATATAGTGAGCGGTGATCCAACAAAAGTGCCCCTAAGTGCTCTCTCGACGTGCGAGAAAGATCAACGAGATCTCCCTCAAATTGCACTCTACGTATAAAAAGAAAATGTCGAAGGACACATTGGACCATTGGTGGAAAATCAATGATCCTCTGCGACGTTTTTTCTATAGTTCAATAGATATATATATATATAATTATATTTCGTACTTTCCTTGCAGAAATATTTCTCTTTGAGTGTGTGTGTGTGCGCGACGTCTCCTTGTAGCCTTTCTTTCTCTGCTGTGAACATATCAAATTTTAGTAACCATGTAGGTGCAGGCATGGCTATGTGATAAAAAAGCTCGTTTTGCAGCCACGTGATTTCGGGTTCAGTCCCACTGCACAGCACCTTAGGTAAGTTTCTTCTGTTATAACTCTTTGGATCGATCAATACCTTGTGAGTGGATTTAATCAACGGAAAGTATGTGAAAGTCCATCATGTGTGTGTGTGTGTGTGCGCGCGCGCGCCTTTGTGTTTGTCTACCCACACAGCTTGACAACCGGTTTCGTCTCTTTGATGTCCTCGTAAAATTACAGTTCGGCAAAAGGCGGAATAAGCAAGTATCAGGCTTAAAAAAGTAAGTTCTGGGGGTCAATTTGTTCGACTAAACCTTCCAGGGCACTGTCTCAGCTTGACCACAATCCAATGGCAGAAATAGAAGGTTAAAAACAAATGAAAAAAGATAAAAAGAAATTTCAAAAACAGACTTCGTTTCGGCCATATTTTCTTTTTTTTTTTTGAGAATTAGACTGCGTACAAATTTAGGTTTTAGCCCACCTGTTGGAAACCACAGGATTAGAGAATGTTGTTCTTGCGAGATGGTCGTGACTGGAATGTCTTTGATCATCTTGGTTCTGCACGATCAGATTTAACCACGGGGTTCTAAACAACACCAGCGGCAACAAAGTACCTAGCAATTTGGGTGGTGGGGAATTGGTATTGATAGTAAGAGGAATTAAAGATAAGCGGAATTAAAGATAAAAATCAACAACAAACACAAAAGCTAAATGTTCAGAACAAGCTTTTCTTCCTCTTTCTTTCTTTCCCTCTCTCACAGACGCATGCACACACCACAGACACATGCCTACATGAACACACAGACACATGCCTACATGAACACACAGACTCATACGGAAAGGGTAAGTGAAAGGAATACATTCCAAGACCTGCATACCGAATATCTACTCAACCTTCAAGCCAGCAGTTTCCTGTCCAAGAATGCCGCCCACTGGGCATTGCTAAAAAATGACCTTATATCAAAAAGGTATTTTAAAAGACATTAAAGCATGTCAATAAGTAAAGAAATAAGGAATTAAATTATTTTCTTAAAGGGGACTGAAAAAAAAAAGAGAACAAATAAATAAATCCGTCTTCACTCTCAAGTAAAGTCATTCGCCATGTCTAAGTGGCTGTTCCATGTTACTACTTTATTTCATAAATATTTGCCATAAAAGCATTACAAAGAGGGGACGAACAAGGACAGACAAACATAAAAGGGGTGAAGTAGCTGTATCGATTAAACATTTACAATTTTAAATATACAATAATAATTTGATTATATTTACAATGTTCGCCAGCTGGTTTTCGGTGCGTCGCCGCACCCTTTATATACAATATATATTGCTAGCAGGGAGAGCGAACACCTACCATCCTCTAGAAGACAACGGGATCGTGAGACTGACTCAGTATCGAGCTACTTGGCTCGTCCTCAGTCGCGAGTACCTGCCCCCTAGAGCGTCCTCATTTTGTTTTATAAGAACTGTAGCTAAGTTAGTGTTAACATATGTTTCAAATTTTGGCACAAGGTCAGTAGTTTTAGTGGAAGGGAGTTAGTCGATTACATTGACTCCAGTACTTGACTAAGTACTTTATTTTATCTATCCCGAAAGGATGGAAGGCAAAGTTAACCTCTGCAGGATTTGAACTGAGAACGTAGGGACCTGTAAGAAATACCGCCAAGCATATTTACAGTCCAATGTGTAACGATTTTGCCAGCTTACCAACTTAGTGTTAATATATCCAATGCAGACAGCAAAATCTAACTAAAAATAATGTTTTTCTACTCTAAGCACAAGGCCTGAAATTTTTAGGGAGGGAGGACAGTCGATTAGATCGACTCAGTACGCAGCTGGTACTTAATTTATCGACCCCGAAAGGATGAAAGGCAAAGTCGACCTCGGCGGAATTTGAACTCAGAATGTAGCGGCAGACGAAATATTAACTAAAAATAATTGTGCAACAAAGGAAAAACAGTAGGCGGAGTTAAGCAAATCTACTCATGTGTGCCCCTTCCCCAACGACTCTGTCTCCTCATAACTCCCACTAAAATGGATATTTTTTCAATGAAATTTTCTACAAATATGCTTCAGATGGTGTAGAGTTCGATTATGTCGAAATTTGTTATGAAAAAGATGTCTATGGGTGCTGAGAGGAGTTTCGGAAAATTCACACGAGTTGA
>NC_068989.1:19089920-19090584 GCF_001194135.2 Octopus bimaculoides
GGTATGCTCAGAGTTGTTCCACTGAGTTCAAATCATGCCGAGGTCAACTTCACTTCCCATCCTTCCAGAGGCGATAAAAAAAGTAAGGATATTGGACCAGATGCTTTGTAGTGTTTTTTCAGTTTCTTTACGTTCGTGGCCTATTGAGATGGTATTCTCGCATTCACTTGCATTGGTCAAAGCCCCGCTTTGACCAATGCGAGTGAATTTGAGAGACGGAAATGTGTTGAAGCATGCATAATGGAAACACCTTAAAATTTCAAACAAATCTATTTTAATATGGGGTAGGACCACCTTTTGCAGTAATTACAGCTTGAATTCTACGAGATATGGACTTGTACAAAGTTTGAATTGTTTGCAAACGAATTTTTGTCCATTCTTCAGCTAAAACAGTCTCCAGTTCTTGCAGTGATGATAGTGAAGGATATCGACTCCTTACCTGTTTTTCTAAAATACACCATAAATGTTCAATAATATTGAGATCTGGGGACTGTGGTGACCAGATAAGATGTTCAACTTCACTAGAATGTTCCTCGTGCCATTCAGTAACAACTTTAGCTGTGTGAATTGGTGCATTATCATTCTGAAAGATTGCATTTCCCTCCGGAAACAGTTCCGCATCCATAGGATGAATTTGATCAGATAAAATGCTTAAATAGTCTTG
>NC_068989.1:19090594-19094331 GCF_001194135.2 Octopus bimaculoides
CTGTAGATTTTTTTCTCCAACTCTAAACGCTTTGCAACGTTTGTTTTTGAAAGCAGTGGTTTTCTGATTGTAGCCCCCACCCCTGAAATCCGGCTTTGTGCCACTCCCGGCGAACAGTTTTTGTGGAGACTGGGTTCCCGATGTGGTCATTAAGCTCTGTAGTAATTTTGGGAGCTGTACTTTTGTGATCCTTTCTAACAATTCGCGTAAGAGTCCGACGGTTCATATCTGAAATTTTGTTTTTCTTTTCCCGGAGTTTTGTTTCGACGAGGAGGATGTTCCCTCTTTCTCAAAGACTGTCATTACTTTTAAGACAGTACTTCTTGATACACCAATAGATGGAACAGACGCAAGCAAGGAACACGCATTGAGGGCTGGGAAGAAGATGCTGTCTTCAGAAGTGGGACCATCGGGTGGGTGTACACTGTGCACCCTAATTAGCAGGAGTGCTTCCTTCTGCGTCTACTGCTGCACACTGTCAGACCTTCGAAGACACAATGGGAAGTCTGCACGACCTATAGAGAAGCCTGCGCCAAACATGGACTACTGGAAGACGATGCTCACTTGGACCAGACACCGGAGGAGGCAGCAGTCAGTGCAGCACTAAGTTAACTGCACCAGCTATTTTCTATCATGTTGATGACATGTGGCTTGCGTGAACCTCACAAGCTTTGGGCGATCCACAAAACCAGCATGGCAGAGGACATCTAGAAAGGATCCAAAGGCAAACCTCAGCGGAAATTGCCACGTTCAATAACATCATTTACAATGAGGCATTACTTGACCTGGACACCCGAGTGCAAGCTATGGGAGATCAAGGCAATTCCACATTTGGTTATTACATAACTGACTTCAAAATTTGGGTATTCATAACTTATTGGGAATTCCTTAAAACAAGATCCTGTGTAAGACAGTTCGGTATTCTCTGTGAATGCACAAAAACCGTTTTAAGGGCTACATACTTTGTATAGTTTTTATTGGATTAGCGAAACAATTATGAGAACGGAACCAAGGGATAATCCCCGCTTTTCCGGGAATTACTGGGTACGTCAGCTAGTACATACATATGTGTGTAAGTTACAGTCTCCTTGTCTTAACTTTATGCTGTAGTTGTAAATGAGTTCCAGTGACATGCAAGTAGGTTCCTTCGTTTCTAATCTTCATTGAAAACACGTCTTATCAGTGGGAATATTACCTTAGAAACAACTGAGAGTTGATGACTAGAAGGGTAAAATCCAGCTGTAGAAAATCCGCCTGTCCGACCCGTCTGAGCATGGAAAAGTGGACGTTAAAACAATGTTGATGATGATGATACATCTTTAAGTCGTATTTGCGATCCCTTTAAATTAGATACCTGTTAATCAAATGCTGTCATTTGTGAATCCCATCTTAAAATACAAGTAAATATTACTCTCAGTAAACCACAATCTCCCCCGTCCCAAATAAATTCTAGTAGCCTTATAACCTGAGATGAATTAAAATTTTTGCCAAGTAGAGAATGCCGTACTTTTCGAGTATACCACACCATTACCTAGGCTTTCCTTTCAATATTTGAGTAACTCATTCAAGTAGTAGTTCATGCTCGTGGCAATTATAGTTGGACCAGACACCGGAAAATATTCCTGATCATAGCATTTTCACTTGCATCAGTTAAAGTAACTTCTTTCGTAGCATCATAAATGTTTACCACTGACTTTGGCATTAACATCGGCTTTATATGCCCAAACTTTGTTGTTGGACTTCTCATGAAAATAGAAATATCAGGTTTACGAAGTGATGCAAGCGGCGATAATTTGTTAATCTTTCGTAGAAATTAACAAGTCCGAGAAATGAATCTAATCGTGTCTTCGTTGATGATCCGTAATACTCTTTACTAAATGGTGATCTGGTGATATTTATTCTCCATTGCCAGTCTATATCCCACTACAAAAGATAGTTCAACTGTTTCTAACAGATTTGGTTCGATAAAATCACAATGTCTATTAATTCCATCGTTTTTTTAAAATGATCTTACCTACCTTGATATACAAATTTATAGCAATTTCAACACTATTACATGCAACACTTTCATAAACAATAATGTTAACAGTGTCATTTCTCATAATGATTGCTTTCTGAAACTTGGCATTGAATGTTTTAATTCTTGCCTGTTTTAAAGTATCCATTGATATACTTACTAGAGTAGCTTCTCTTGCTTCGGAACAATCTCTGCCTGATACGTCTATTCACAGTTTCCACATATTTAGAGATATCCACCCACCTATCTGTTGCACAATAACTATTCTGACTTCTATGGTGCACTCCCTTATTGTACTTCTGAGCTCATTTTGAATTCCCCTTGTAGTTTTTATAATACATTCCCGATTAGGATCACTGTTGACAAAACCTTACTGACCTTCTAGAAGTGCGAGCCCTCAAGCTATACGAGGCATCAGATCTAGTGTACAAGAAAGAAAGCGCCATCTTAAATGGAATAGGTGTAGCTGCTATATTCTTTTCTTGCCGATGCTACTGGTCTTGTTCCAACAACATCAAATCTTTAATAGACAAACATCATCCATAACGTTGAACTTTTTCCTAGAAGGCTCTACCTGTAGGTTTAATTGCTTCATCAATTGCTTTTATGTTCTTTTAAAAGTTCTTCAACGGTAATACGTTTTGAAGTTAGCTATTACCTTGATCAACTGGCTGGATTCTCCCAGGTCCTAAACCACAACGTCCGGCCCTTCTTCGTCAAAACACCAGCACTCTGGAATTTCCTGCATAGTTATTTCTTGCAACAGTTTCAGTGGAATATTCGTTTCAAATTTTGGCATAAGGCCAGCAAGTTCGGGGTGGGGCTAAGTCGATTACATCAACCCCAGTACTCAGCCGGTACTCATTTTATCGACCCCCGAAAGGATGAAAGGCAAAATCGACCTCAGCAGAATTTGAACTCAGAACATAAAGACAGACGAAATGCCGCTAAGCATTTCGACCGGCGTGCTAACGATTCTGTCAGCTCGCCGTTTTGTTTCAGTGGAATATTAATGGCATTTGTCTCAGAGAACCTGTAAAGACCATGGGCACTGACCCGCTCTATTAACTTAGCAAATATTTGTGTATGTGTGTAGATGGCGCATAGAAGACAAAATTACTAAACGTTAAAAAGAAAAACAAAAATACAGCATCAAAAAATGCAAGAAACCTGAATTATAGGAAACTCTTTAGGCAAAGTAATTTTATTACAGCATTTGTCTCCCATAGTTACATGCAAAAACATGGCTGTACTACGTAGTCGGTTTCCTGTAGTTGTATTAGGTGCCACTGGAACTGGTAAATCTAAACTCGCCATTGAACTTGCTAAAGTATTTTCTGGCGAAATAATAAATGCTGATTCCATGCAGGTAAGTTGTTTCCATTCTAATGACTCTCATGGCCTGTTTTCTTCTATCGATTAGCGAAGCTTTTACTCCACGTGCTACCAAGCATTTTCTATTTTGCTATCTTCCTTCGCTCACTTTTCATCAGGGCTTTTGTTTTTATTTTAAAGAATAAGGACCTATATTTCGTTCTAGGAAATCTTAAAATTTTTATCTTTGTTTACAAAAATTTTCTAAATTTCTGTTGTTTCTTTTTCTTTTCGTAGAACAGCGTTTAAATTATTAGAAGATTATGTCATTTACATCGACTCTGGTCCACGTTTACCATTATGTGTATATGTACCATTATATATATATATATATATACATATATAT
>NC_068989.1:19094407-19105286 GCF_001194135.2 Octopus bimaculoides
TTAATCGAAAGTTAACAACAGTGGAAATGAGTAGTACATATATGCATATGTAGGAGGAATTTCAAACATATGAACCATTTCTGTAGAAAATATGTTGTGTAATGAATGTACTTTACAATAGGTAGACACCTTTTTTTCGTCTTGAGAAGGTAAAAAACGGAAGCTGAAAGGTTAATATATAATCGTCTTCGTTTCGTTATTTTTCTTTACTATTAAAATGTAATAATAATGTATAATGTTTGAAATTTTCGATGTTTTCCTTATATCTAGTGAAAACTAAAATGTTGAGAAGTTGCACATTTTCCTCGTCTTACACATTATGTATGCAACACATGCATTCGTACACAGTTATTCTTACACCTGCATATATATATATATATATGTATTATGTATGTGCGTGTATGTTGAATGTGTTTATAAATAGTTATCATATATAAAGTTTATATTCATGATTGGTTGATTATATATATACACAAACAAATCTACATGTGCGTATAATTTTACAAGTTTAATTTTAATGTGTTATCTTTATAAATGAGTATTATGTATGTGCGTCTATATTCTCTTAGATAAAGCCGAAAGTGCAGTGGAAATCAGTTAAACAAAAAACAAAACATCTAAATGACCTACAATATTTCGCCTACCAAAGTGCAATTGTTGCAGAAAGTGTTTCACACCTGCTTGTGAATGCACCTCCCCCCCTGTTAATCACTCGACCATTAAGTGGGTGTGACCTTTATTTTTAACCAGGTGAAGCAGTAGAGTAGAATATTGGTGCTTTATCTGAAAGTATTATAGTAAAGTTATTAACAAGGCCTCAACTAATGGCCAGCTCTCTTCCATTCATTTGTGTAAAACTTTAAATTGACAGGATGCCCGTCTTATCACTTAACTATTGAATTGTGAAAGAAGGAATGAAAACTAATTTTTAGCATCCAAACTACCTGAAACAAGCAAATGGCTAATTGATTAGATGAAATGCAGTTTTGCTTTGTGCCAGGGAGAAGCACTACTGCTGTCTTTATAGTTATAGAACTGCAGGAGAAGTATTTGGTTAAGAATAAACCATTCTCATTGGTATTTGTTGACTTGGAGAAAGCCTTTGAGTACCCTGCTGTGTGATATGGTGAGCTTTGAGGAAGTTAGGAGTAGACAAGTGGTTTGTGAAAGCTGAACAGGCCATGTACAGAGTTTCTGTTAGTTGGAGGAGGATGTATGGAAAATGCAGTTGAATAAGAATAGGATAGAGAAAATTCAGAGAGCTTTTACCTCTGTTGGCAACCAAAGGTCTCTCTCCCTAAGTGAAAAGAAGTTTGTATGATGCCTGTGTACAAACTGCAACGCTACATGGTAGTGAGACGTGGGCCCGGCATGCAAAGAACATACGAAGACGAAAGAGGAATGAAGCTAGCCTGCTCTGCTGAATGTGCAGTGTTAGTGTACATAGGTGATAGTGTAAGTGTACTGAGAGAAAAGTGAGGCATTAGAGGAATTAAATACAGTGTGCATTAGAGAACACTGTGCTGGTTTGGTTGTGTGATGTGTATGGATGTGGACAGTTGGATAAAGAAGTGCCAATCACTTAAAGTGGATGGAAGTTGTGGAAGAAGGAAACCTTGGAAGACATGGGATGAAGTATTGAAGGTTGATCTTAGGATGCAGAGCCTTATGAAGGAGATGATGAAGGACCGAGATATCTGGCACTTTGTGCTGTACTTTAGAAGACTCATCCACCAAGGAAGTCATCTTGGTCATGCTTGTCCATAAGGGAGCTCTGCCCCACTCTCACCTCCATCCCCTCTGACCTGTCTACCTTTTTCTCCCACACTTCATCTTACACCCACTGGTTTTCTGTCATCTGAGAGCTGAGTAGTCGCTACATCCCTCCTGCTTTTTATGCCCCCCCCCATTTCCCATTATCTCCTGTCTACACCAATCACCACTTTTCTGTACCTTCTTGCCTCTATGTTATTCTCCATTATTAACAACTTCCTCTTCTTCTATCACCTTTAGTGCCATCACATGTCCACCATAATCCCTGCCTGTCTCCTATATTTCACTCCATCATTTGCTATGGTCACCTCTTTCCTGCATATCCACCCTATCCAAGCCTGTGCATCGCCTCATTTATTCTCTCCACCCCCTATGTTCTTTGAGGACTTGTCTTGAGACATTTTCGCCACCATCTCTCTCACTATTGCTCTATATATCTTACTCTCTAACTTGCTCTCCCTTCTCTTTGAACTCCAAGAATCTCTTCTACAAGACATCTATCCTTATCCTTCTATACCTTTAGTCTCTCATCTGGCACAAATCCACCCCCTCCTCAATACTACTCTTGCCTTCCCAGCTGAGGTATCAAATTGTTAGGCTAGGTTATGAAAGTTACAGAGAAGGTCAAAGTTTAACTAATTAGGAAGTGAGTTAACCTGGATAAGATGCAGGTGAGTTTTGTGCTACGTAGGAGCACTACTAGTGCTATCTTACTGATAAGGCAACTGCAGGAGAAGTATTTAGCCAAGAATTAACCTCTGTACTTGGCTTTTGTAGATTTAGAGAAAGCCTTCGACAGAGTACCCTGTTCCCTCATCTGGAGGTCAATGCAGAAGCGAAGGATAGATGAGGTGGTTGGTGAGAGCAGTAAAAGCCATGTACAGTGATGCTGTCAGTAAGGTGAAGGTCAGGAATTAAGTGTACACATAGGAGTACACCAAGCATTGGTTCTCAGCCCTCCCTTGTTTATCATAGTCCTCCGAGCCATAACAGAGGAATTTAAGATTGGCTATCCTTGGGAGCTTCTCTATGCTGATGACCTTGTTCTTATAGCTGAATCACTACCTGAACTTGAGAAGAAATTTCAGGTGTGGAAGCATGGTCTGAAATCAAAAGGCCTTAGAGTTAATTTAGTTAGGAAAAAGGACAAATTTCAAATCCCAGCATGGAGATGGCCCTGTTCAATATCTAGGAAAGGTGTTGGTAGAAACTCCTTGTGGTGTATCCAGCGCTATCATGCAAAGGTTAATAGAAAAAGTAGACTTTGTGTGTGGCAGATGTGCAGGTACAATAAACACTAAAAATGTACAGAGAATCGACTTCCTCAAATGTTGGTAGGATGTATGGGTGCCCTTAGAAATAGTAGATGGCTCCCGTTACCTATGTGATGAAGTCAGTAGTGGAGGAGGAAGTTCTGAAAGCATAGTTGCTAGAATAAGAATAGGCTGGGCAAAGTTCAGAGAGCTACTACCTTTGTTGGTAACAAAGGGCCTCTTCCTAAGAGTGAAAGGCATATTGTATGATGCCTGTGTATGTACAGCTATGCTACATGGCAGTGAAATATGGGCTGTTATTATATAGGACATGCATAGGCTTGAAAGAAATGAAGCCACTATGCTCCACTGGATTAGTAATGTCTGTGTGCATGTATGGCAGAGTGTAAATGATTTAAGAGAAAAATTAGGTATAAGAGGCATCAGCTGTAGTGCGCAAGAGAGAAGTTTGTGCTGGTATGGTCATGTGATGCATATGGATGAGAACAGCTGTGTAAAGAAGTGCTGATCTCTAACTGTGGAAGGGGTAAACTCCCAAGAAGATATGGAATGAAGTGGTGAGAAAGGATCTTCAGATGTTGGGCTTCACAGAAGGGATGACAAAGGTCTGAGACTTTTGGTGGTTTGCTGTGCTTAAGAAGACATGTCAATTTAAATAAACTCTGGCCATCCATACATACAGGTATGTCCTCTGTTCCTCTCTAAGCTGAGAGGTTTTTCTCTTGAGGATTTGTGGGTGCTGGTGTCATGTAAAAAGCACTTTTGCTGGTACCACATAAAAAGCACTCAATACACTCTGTGAAGTGGTTCATTTTAGGAAGGGCATCCAGCCGTAGTAATCATACCACAATAGGTAATCGGGACCTATATAAACACTTAATTCTTGGACACCTCTCAAAACCAAAACTGACACCAGTCAGTATCACTTTAATTACCAAATTCTCCTTAAATTGCACCCTACCATTTTAAATAAAGGACATATAAAATAATGTATTCCTAGATACCCCTTAAAAGACAGAGTGGTCACAACTGGAATGCCATTGCTTATAAGTTTGCTCAAGTAGGGCCAACTAAGTGCTAAACAATGTTAACTAACTTACATTATCATTAGCTTTTGATACATCATCATCGTTTAACGTCCGCTTTCCATGCTAGCATGGGTTGGACGATTTGACTGAGGACTGGTGAAACCGGATGGCAACACCAGGCTCCAGTCTGATTTGGCAGAGTTTCTACAGCTGGATGCCCTTCCTAACGCCAACCACTCCAGAGAGTGTAGTGGGTGCTTTTACGTGTCACCCGCACGAAAACGGCCACGAAAGAGTATCGCGAAAGGCCTGGTTGGAGGCCTAACCTTCCAAGTTCTTTTATAGGGCTTAGAAAAACTGAAGGACCGCTGCAATAAGTGTATGAATCTAAGAGGGGAATATGTTGAATAAAATCATAATTAACTGATCCTCCTGTATTTTCTTTTAGTACCCCCTCATAATTAGTACTATTTAACGTGATTAGAAGTTCAATGTAAGAGACAATTTTTATGGTGTGCCATTTGGACAACATTGATGAATCATGATAACCTGTTATAAAAGATGTTTGAAGGTTTGAACTTAGTATTGTACACTAACATAGTTATTGTAAATACAGCACTAGACACTCATTTCTTCTCATCAACATGCTGTGGCTAGACTGAATTTTTTCTATTATCATGTCAATTGTTGTCAATGCTAGGAAAAGCTTCTTTCAGTGGTTTTTTTTTCTTGTTTTCCTCTGTCTAATTATTAATATATATAACCTGTGTCAGTTTCTGTTTATTTAACCAACACTCTTATACAGGTACAAGACTAACTTCCCAGACACTGGTGATAATCCACACCAATTTACAAGCAGGGGTCCCGCGATTATCAGACAAGTTTCCTGGTACCTTGAACAGAATAGTACCTTGCATATTACATCATCATTGACATCATTAAATGTCCCTTATACAGTATTAACTTGTATCAATTATATTAATGTGCAGGTACCTGTATTTTATTTAATTCATCATCACCATCATTTAACATCTGTTTTCCATGCTGGCATGAGTTGGATGGTTTGAGGGGAGCTGGTAAGACCAAGTGCCACACCAGACTCTTGTCTGCTTTGGCATGGTTTCTGTGGCTGAATGTCCTTCCTAATGCTAACCACTTTACAGAGTGTACTGGGTGCTTTTTACATGGCACCATCACCAGTGCTTTTTACATGGAACTGGCACCAATGTTTCTTATGTGACACCAACACTGGTACTTTTTGCATGGCACCAACACTGGTGCTTTTTACATGGTACCAGCACCAACAGAATCACCAAGTAAAACTTGCAAGACAAAAACTCCTTCAGAATAATTATTTAAGTGAATTTAATATCTAATTTATATTGTGTTGACCAAAGTGGCTATCCCTGGTTCAAAAAAATCTGTAATCTGTAAAGGCTTCAGAATCTTTGATTCTCCAAAAAATCAATGTTGTACCAGTATTCTATATCCTATGTCAGTTTCTAGTTGTTTAACCAACATTTCTCGATATTGTTATTGTATTAACTCTAAATGTTGCTCTTCCTATTGCAGGCATACAAAGGATTGGATATTATTACCAACAAGGTCACAGCAGAGGAAAGAGCTGAATGTCCACATCATTTGTTGGACTTTGTCAGCCCTTTAAATTTTAAATACACCATAGCTGATTTCCAAGCAGCTTCTATACCTATTGTATCCTTTTACTTAAATATATCAACTATGACATATATTATACAATCTTAAAGCTACTTTTATCCATTTCGTATTAAATTAGTGTGGAGGATTTAAAATAATCCCCAATTGCTGTCAGATCACAGTACGATATGCTTCCCTTAAAAACTAAAGTTTTGTTTTCATTCACCTTGTTGCTTTTCATTTATTGGGCTGATCTATGACCCTTCCCCATTGTTTTTAGGGATATAGGATGTCTAGGGTATATTAGCCAATGTATCCTTGCTTTCCCAAGACTAGGGTTTGATCTGTGTACTATTTGGCTACTATTTCTAGCTGATCATATAGATCAAGTCCAAGGACATTATTTGTAATATTGGACAGCGTTATTTGTAGCCTTGCTTAAAGATTTCTTACATGGATGCCAATATCTGTCAGTATGATTGCTCTGGAAAGGATTTTAAACACTGGGTCCACCTATTATCACATACAAAAGCAATATGTGGTAATAGGTGGAATTTTTAGGCTCTAGTGTGAAAGACTAAGGGTCAAAGGTTAACTTCAGGTTGCATGGCGTGAGGTTAGTGAAAAGTATATATCCTTGAGGAGGAAATGTACCAGAGTATTGCAGGAAACATTTTCAGATGGACTATTGCTGGTCTCTAATTCTAAAGCATTTCCACCTAGGATGTAGGCCCCTGTTCAGTTACTGAGGTCATGTAGAATAAAGTGTTCTGACCAGAGGTGTAACAAAAAGCTATGGGCCATCAACAGGTAACCTCAATATCTTATTTACTCAGGTGCCTTACCTTTAGAAGAAGAATTGATTGTCTTCAGAAATTGACACTTTATCTCTTTATCTTTTATTAGTTTCAATCATTAGATTGTGGCCATGCTGGGGTATCTCCTGAATTTTAGTTGAACAAATCAACCCCAGTACTTGTTTTTTTTGAAGCCTGGTACTTGTTCTGTTTGTCTCTTCTGCCAAACTGCTAAGTTACAGGGACATAAACATGCTAACATTGGTTGTCAAGTGGTAGTGGGGGATAAATACACATGCACACACACACACACACGTATGATGGGCTTTCAGTTGCCATCTACCAAATTTACTTACAAGGCTTTGGTTGGCCTAAGGCTATAGTAGAAAACACTTGCCAAAGGTGCCATGCAGTGGGACTGAACCAGGAACCATGTGGCTGGAAGGAAACTTCTTACTATACACACCTCCACCTTTGTTATTATTTTGTCTTCATGTTTTTATTTTGTTCGTCATATGATTAATCATAAATTGAAATGATATAGAATAATAATGTATTGTACAGAGATAAACTATAGATCTTGTCATGTACAAAATGTTGATCACTTATAGATGACATTAATCAGTGCTTCAATACTGTTTCTGTAGCATTATGAAAATGATAGACAAACTCTCATAGAACATGAAGTTACCATATTTGATTGATGGTAAATAAAACACACTTTTTTTCCCCCAAAAAAGCATCTCAAAAATAATCGCTCCAGGCTCTATATGCAAAGTTGGGTCTTTCATAAGCTAATTTTGTCCCTAGCTCTCACTTCTTCTTGAACATGTGCTGCTGAAATCCGGGTGTGTCTAATATGCTCATGCATCTTTTATGCCATTAAATGCAGTAATCTGTTGTGGATAACTTTCCTAGAAAAGCCTATTACCTATTTCCCACAGTTAGGTGTAATAAACCTTTGTACAGTCGTTTTGGCCAAATGACTACAACTCACAAATGTTATTGTGTTAGAGGACTATGTACTGAATCATGTAGGAAGGAACAATCTTATTACTTTAAAAGTCTGTTACTTATTTTGTCAGTCTCTTTGAGGACTTAAAGAAACCAACACTGGTTGTCAAGTGGTGGTGGGGACAAATACAAAGGCACACATACACTTATATAATATACCTTGCGGGGAGAGAGAGTTCTTATATAGACACCTGTCAACATGGTAAGTATTCTAAACATCTGTATGTGATAGGAGATGGTTTCTTAGGTCCTAGGGTAAGAAATTAGGTCATTGTTTAGTCTTAGTTTCATAGAATATAGTATCAAATAGATATCCTCCTTGGATAGGAAGCATAACAGCATTTTGCAATAAACATTTCCACACGGAATATGGTTGGTCTCTATTCTGTACTGAGGCTATGGAGAATTAAAGTGTTCTGATTAGAATCATAACAAAATGCTATGTCCAATAAACATATTCATTCAATTATCTTACCTCTAAACTAAGAATTAACTGTAGAATCTGGCAAATTCTCCTGTGCATCTCTATTATTTTGTGTTCAGAATAAACTTGGCTCTTGGATGCCTGTCCAACCCATGTCAACATGGAAAAGCAGATGTACAATGATGATTGTGATCATCTTCCCCAGCAGCTAGACAGGCATCCTATCCAGAGTTCCTTTTCTTATCTGCCATGAAATTAGACAAAGAATCAACCCAATTCTTTCTTGACCACATCTTTCTTAAGCAGTGTTCAAGTTTAACATTAACTATATTGATATTGATCTCACTTGTCTAAGAAAGCTAATGAAGGCTGACGAGACTAATTATAAAAATAAATTTACTAATTTAGAGCTTTAAACCAGTTCTTAATTCAAAAAAAAGTAGTGAGTAAGAATTTGTCTAGTTGTAACTTGTTGATAGTTTGATCACAAATGCCTGACAAAACTAGTCACTTCAGAAATAGTTTGGAGTTAATAGCTAGTTTGATTTAGCCTCTTTGTAGCTGATGAAATATTACAGAAGCTGATGAAATATTTTAGGGGCTGATAAAATAAATACTACATAGTAAATATACTGTGAGAAATTATCAAAACTTGATTAGCTTATTGACCAATTAAAAAAAAATTTTATATCGTGTTTTCAATTCATATATGCAAGTATGGCTCTGTGGTTGGGAAGCCTGCTTTCCATTTATATAGTCTCAGATCAGGTCAACTATGTAGCACTTTGGGCAAGTCCTAGGCTGCCCAAAGTCTTGTGAGTGAATCCTATCGAACTATCCAGTCCATGCCAGCAGGGAAAATCGATTTTAAATGATGAAGATGATGATAATGCCATGCTAGGTGCTGCTGTGTGGTAAGATGCTTGCTTCCCAGTTACATGGTTGCAAGTTCAGTCTCACTGTGTAGAACCTTGAGCAAGTATCTTCTGTAGTCTTGGGCCCACTAAAGCCTTGTAAGCTTGTAAGTGAATTTGGTGGGTGGAAATTGAAAGAAGCCCATTGTGTGTATGTATGTGTGTGTGTGTGTGTGTGTATGTGTGTACACACACGTGTCTGTGTTTGTTCCTCACCACTGCTTGACAACCAGTGTTGGTGTGTTTACATCCCTGTAAATTAGTGGCCCAGCAAAAGAGATTGATAAAATAAGTACCAGGCTTAAAATTTAATAAGTTTCAGGGTGAATTTATTTGATTAAAACTTCTTCAAGGTGGTGCCCCAGCATGGCTGCTGTCTAATGATTGAAACAAGTTAAAGAAGAGACAAAATCATTTTCCGTACTGATCCACTGTTTTGCTGAATCTTTGATCTGGTACTTAATTCTTTGTTCTTCAGTTTACCTACCCAGGTAATGAGTTCTGGGAAACTTAAACTTGAGTCAATTAGCCACTTACTCTTGGATGAATTTCTCTGCTACTTAATTTTGCCATAGCTGGAATTATGAAGTTTTATGTTTTGAAAACATTTCACTTGGTTTTGTATTATTTTCTCATCTTTGTTTAGTTGAGCAGGGCTGTAATGGTCTCTGCTTCTAAGAAATTGTTTGACTCCTACTCTGACTAACATTTTCTCTCATACTCATGTATTTTATGTGCTAGACATAGTGTACTAACCAAGTTTTTTTTTCTTGGTCTCATAACTGCATCCTTTAGACTTTCCCCTCCCCAGTTTTCTGGGTTTTTTTTTCACTCTACCCACACTTCACCTCATTCCCCTTACCTGCCCACCCAGCCATCCTAGATTTTATGACCCCTTCTATTTTGTTTCTCTATCCACCTTTTTGTACCTTGAGTGTATGCCCTGATACTTTATTTCCACCATCCTTTCTCCCTTTCCTGCTGGGATACCCATGTATCTCATCTGCATCAAGACATTTACTTCTGTCCCTCTATCATACTTTACCCTCTCAGCACCTGGAAACAATGCCACCTTCCTCAGTACTGCATCCCCATTCTGTGAAGGGGTTTTGTAAGTTATTTGGTGACCTCACTAGTGTTGGTGCTATGAAATAAGCACCCAGTACATTTTGTAAAGTGGTTGGCATTAGAAAGGGCATTCAGCATAGACCCTACCATTGGAACTTGGCACATTCTTTGGCTTGTTGGCTCTTGTTGAACTGTCCAACCCATGCCAGTATGGAAGATGGACATTAAATGATGGTAATATTCAGTTGTTGTCATCATCATCATCATCATTTGTATCTCTATTTTTTCCTCCCATGTTTGTAAGGGTTAGATGAGCCATACTATATCATGTTTTTTTCCCTCTTTTCTGCCACATAGATTAAGAGGGAAACTGCTAGACCTTGTTATTGTGTAGGTCATGTGTTTTGGCAAGTATTTTTATAGCTGGATGTCCTATCACCTTACACTTTACAGCATAGAATGGGTGTACTTTATTATGCTACTGCATTGAGAGTCTGTCTTCTGCCTTATGCAAGGTTTTATCTATATATATAAAACAAAGTTTGTGTGTGTGGTACTTATGTTCCTTACAAATTCAAAAACTGAGTTGCTGATTTTGACATACGAGCGAATCAATTTAGATGAGATGCAGTTTGGGTTCGTGCCAGGTAAAAGCACTACTGATGCCTTATTTCTAGTGAGACAGTTGCAGGAGAAATACCTAGCTAAGGATAAACCTCTGTACCTGGCTTTCGTTGACATGGAGAAAGCCTTTGACAGGGTCCCCCGATCCCTTATCTGGTGGTCAATGAGGAAACTTGGGATAGAAGAATGGTTAGTGAGAGCTGTGCGAGCCATGTACAGAGATGCTGCCAGTAAGGTGAGGGTTGGAAATGAGTACAGCAATGAATTCCGGGTAGAGGTAGGGGTCCACCAAGGTTCCGTCCTCAGC
>NC_068989.1:19107157-19109958 GCF_001194135.2 Octopus bimaculoides
AAATTAACTAATGAACTGTATTCTGGCATAATTGTGATTGCTTCAAGCATTACTACTGAAAACAAATTGTCCATGTAGATTTTCTTGGTAGCAAACGACTCAGGAATGTCAAAGGAGCATTCTCAGGTTTAAATTCAATAAAATTACCTCAAGGATTAAGCACAGTAAGAGCCTATATTCGTTTAAGTACGGTAAAGATGTGAAGCAGTGACTAAAACCTTTCAAGCTTTTTGCCTTTAACATTTTTCTCTTTATTCAAACCAATTTATGCAAAGTTGCTTATCGTTATTAGTATATATTCATGCCTATTATTCATTCCATAAGCTCCAAAGTTTGTAAGGATTTTGCTACAATCTCCCTATTCTTCATAGTTGTTGAGCATGTGCTATAACATAGGTGGTGCAATGGAAAACAAATGTCTGACCTGATAACCTCAGTGAAGACAATAACACCGCATATCTATGTGAGGGAAAATTAAGGTCACATACGCATGAGTCCACCCACAGTGCATGTCCCTTCATTGGTCGGGATGCAATGCTGGAGTGCATTGTGTGTGGTGTGTACTTTCTGCTTGAACTCAAAAATTGAGTGTGTATATATATATAAAATACAATGTGGTTGTAGGTCATAACACCTAGGCAATGCTGGGGTGCATTGCTCGTATAGAGTTATTGCTTACTTTGACATATTGTACTTGCTTCAGCTTACAGAGTACACATCTCTCTCATGAAGTTAAAGCAGAATCCTTTTTATATATATATTGGTTTCAAATTTTTGGTACAAGGCCAGCAATTTCGGGGAAAGGAGTTAAATTGATTGCGTTGACCCCAGTACTGAACTGGTATTTATTTTATCAACTCCCAAAAAGATGAATGGCAAAGATGACCCATGTGGAACTGGCACAGGTACTTTATATGTGTCTGCAAGGCAAGGACCTTTTGACTGAGAGAGAGTGGGGGGGGCATGGCCATAAAGGACATGCCTGTATGTATGGAAGGCCCCAAACTACTACACCAGTTGATCCTTACTCGATTGTAAAGTAAAGCCAAAATGAAGATTTTTTTTTAACATACTCGTGCTTGGTAGAATAATAGTTTGTTTTTACATTGGTTTGGAATTTTAATTTATTAGTGCTGATATTGTCTACTGCCAAATTATCACTGTAGAATATGTTTACTACTGGATATTATTAGAACTTCAATTATGGTTATATTTCTTTAAATTATATTTCTACTAGAATTACTTATATCTGTTTGGAAACTATAAATTATCAACAAATTGTATTGTTTTTTTTTTTTAGTATAATGCTATCAATTGGACAAACAGAAAATGTAAAGAGATTGGGATAGAGATCAAATTTGGAATTGATAATTATATATTTCAACCCCTAGTGCTGGAGCCATGTAAAAAGCACTCACTACTCCCTGTAAAGCAGGAAGGACATCCAGCCATAGAAACTAAACCAAAACAGACTTTGGAGTTTGGCACAGTCATCTGGCTTGCCAACAGTTCTCAGACCTTCCAATCCATGCCAGCATAGAAAATGGATGTTAAATGATGATGGTGATGGCTAAAATTTAAAAACGAAAAATTGCTTGAACCCAATTAGAGCATTATGTCATGACATTTTAAGTGTTAAAGGCAACACTGGATTAAAAAGAAAGAAAATAGCGGCGTGGTGGGTGGAAAGAATATATACATATTAAGATGGAGTGTTGGGATAGGAAAATGTAACCAAGTCTCTTTGAAATTACAATTAACTAAATAGTGTAAGTTTTAATATTTAGGATAAAATATCAGTGTAGCTTCCCTGTTGAACTTCCTTTTAGTCATAAATACTTTTATTCTAATAGCCTCTTTCCTCAAATTGCTGCTCTCCAGAACATCTTGTTCTCCTTTGCTCTATGATATTCAGTCTTTTAAGCTTTCTGTTGAATTTGTAGGCTCCTTCTTTTCCTTCTTTATAGTCCCTTATACTACAATGGCCCCGACACTTGTTTGGAACAGAATCATATAAAAATTAAAAAAATCCCAGTTTAGAATAGGTACATCACTTCCCTTCATGTCATAAAGTTGTGACTAAGAGGTTTAGCATCAAAAAGAGCATCAGATTGTAAATTGCTGCCTCGGAAAGAGACTCCATGATGGCTATGGTTATATAGGATATGGTGCACTGCAAAACATCCCGTGGTACTCCTTGCTAGAACTTGAGGTGTGAACCCAACCGAAGTTGATTTACAATGGTCTGGTACCTGATGTTTCTTGTTTCTGAAAGTGATTGATTGAAAGGAGTGATGGAAATGAATGAAGAAGGATACAGAGGAAGACTAAGAGACCTGGATCAAGGTGATGGAAGAGGAAAATGAGGGCAAGGAGAGATGTAGAAAACAGGACAAAATACAGAAGACTGTCATGGGGCCCTGCAAGAATAACTCTTGTTTTAGCTGGGGGAGGGCTTAAAATGCTTATTCTTTTTTTACTCTTCTACTTGTTTCAGTGTCATTTGACTGTGGCCATGCTGGGGCACTGCCTTTAGTTGAGCAAATCGACCCCAGGACTTATTCTTTGTAAGTCTAGTACTTATTCTATCGGTTTCTTGTGCCGAACCGCTAAGTTACAGGGATGTAAACACACCAGCATCGATTGTCAAGCGATGTTGGGGGGACAAACACAGACACACAAACATACACACACACATATATCATCATCATCATCATCATCATCATCGTTTAACGTCCGCTTTCCATGCTAGCATGGGTTGGACGATTTGACTGAGGACTGGTGAAACCGGATGGCAACAC
>NC_068989.1:19111030-19115161 GCF_001194135.2 Octopus bimaculoides
TGTTGGAACAAGATTCTTGTGAATAAAAAAATGAAGCAGTAATGATTTCTAACATAAGCACAAAAGCACATTTTTGTGGAAAAGAACAAAGGACTATATCAGTTTTGGTGCTGCATTGGTCTTTCATTTTATTGGACCTAGTAGTAGAAAAGACAAACTCAACCTTGGAACTATTTGAACTCAGAATGTAAAGTGGTAAAACTTACTGCAAAGTAATTTTGTTAGTTGCTTTACTGATTTTGGGGTATGACTTTAAACTGTATTTGGTGGTGGGGCTTGAATTTGAGAGTTCAGGAGTTAGGAGGAATATGGAATTACTCCTTATTCACCACTACTTCCAGGTTTGCTCTGACCTGGTGTTACAGTACCTGTTAAGAGCCCCAGTTATGTGTCAATATCAGATGATGCTGTGGTTAAGGCATACTGGAATGGAGGAGGACTGGTCCCTGCACATGTCATTCAGGACTACCAGTTTGTGGACATATCCTGATGTCATGTGAGCCAGTCCCCTTGCCTTAGGGTTAAATAGTCTTGTACCTCAAGGGTAAACTTGAGAGTACAAGAAACTAGCAGAGTAAACTTTAAATAAACTGGTACAAGGCAGTAGGAAACCAATGTTGTATTTTTCCTAACAAAAATCATGATGGTTTAGACTTTACATAATATACACAACAACGCATATGGTGTTGGACAGGAGGTCCAAGGGTGCTGATGTCTGTCAGTGTGGCATGTAACAAGAGGGAATAAAATGCAAACAAACTTGTAGTAATATTTTCTTAGAGTTGTCCATCTTTACGTTCTGAAGTCAACTTTGCCTTTCATCCTTTCAGGATTGATAATACAAGTACTAGTTGAACATTGGGGGTCAATGTAATCAACAAATCCCCTCCCCCCAGAACTGCTGGCCTTGTGCCAAAATTTCAAACCAATGCTTTCTAAGTGTTCCATCACTCTTGATCAAGTTCATAATGATTAAATTTGTAGTTGTGCTGGTAGTAGTCCTTCTTTACTGTTACTGCTCCTACTTACTAAGTTAACACTGTAGTAATATGTTAATGACGATGAAATTACAAATGCAGCAGTTAGCATATTCACAAATTGATTTGTCAGTTGTCTCATCAGTTGAAAATGTATTCAGGCTTGTTATTTTTCATCGCCATTGTTTTAACCCTTAAGCATTTAAACCAACCAATATCTGGCCAGATCTGGTCTCTCACACTTACCCTACAGTGTCATTCTAAAGAGTTAACTATTGCCTCATCAAAATCTCAAAGCTACAAGATGGTGCATGATTAATGCAAAACAATGTGAGTAAATAAGCATTACATTTAACAGAATAAGTTGAATGCTAAAGGGTTAATGAAGGATGTGTATCACTGCTGTTATACCCAGATTTCAACTGCTGCCCTTACCTGGAAATTGTACCAGTTTACAATCTTGCCCTTATTTAGAAGTGCAGTTGACTATCAAGGTTTCAACTGTTGCTCTTATTTAGAGGTTTAGTGACTGTATTTAACTAGAGGAACAGTACAGTGGCTCTACCAATATTTTTACCCTTGCTCTTAATATCAATAGTCTGACATCATAACCTGCAATTATCATGTCTCTTCACTGAAAATAAACTATTCACTTGACATGACAACAGAATCTCAAACATTAAGGACATTCATTACAAATGAAAATTTTACAATCAATATGCAGAAAATGTTTACTTATTTTGTCTTGGACTTATTTTTATTGTTTGATCTTCTTTCATTCAGATATTCTTCAGTTTCAATTTCTCTGGGACACTTTCATTAACTTTAAAAGATTCCCATAAAAATGTCTTTATCTCTCATCACTGCACTCACCCATTCTTTCTCTGTACTTTGTTCTCTTTCTCTCTCTCAGCACACTGTATGTAGTTATCTGAATTATTCTCAGTCATTTATTGATGTACCATGCTTGGGTGCCACTCCTAACTATTTCAGCTGATACATTACACTATGTCTGGGTGCTACTGTCTCCCCTTTTGACATTTGAAGGGGTGGGGCATCCAACTATTTTAAATTTGTTTTATATATCTTTTATCTCCACCTCCTTGAACCTTTCCTGCCTCTTATCCAACCACTTCTATATTAATCATATCAATATTTAATTTCTACTTAATCTTGGGAGAGATAGAGAGAGGGTGTGAGAAAGTGAGGTTAGATCCATATAGATCTGAAATTGAGGGAAAACATTTGTCCTCAGACAATCCTGTTCTATCAGAGATATATTTTTTTTTTGCCAAGAGATTTCACTTGCTTTCCTCTTTTTCATATTTGGTGAAGGTTTTTCACTTAACTGTCCTTCACACAAGCTGTAGCCACTTGAAATGCCTGACAGCTTTTAATGGTGTTTGCTTTGTTAGTTGGAAGCTGCTTCTTCAACTTCTTTGAGAAAGTCTCAAGATTTTTGTAATTCTTAGCACACTTTGGCAAAATTCTTATCTGAAGATACCCTCCCCCGTCTTTATCTTTCTGTCTCACTCACTCACGCACTCACTCTCTCTCTCGTACACACACACACACACACACAAATGGAGAAGATATTGGACAACTAGTTTGTGAGCCAGGAGTTCCAATCTACCCCAAATACTTTACTACTGTCTCTGGGCCTAGCACTTTTAATTCTATGCCATAATTTATTTAGATGTTAGCATTAGGTAACTGCCAACCTCATGATATTACCTATGAACAGAATAGGGTTGGATTCTATCAAGAGAAAGTTTCAGGTTGTCACAAGTAGTAGTGATGTTAGTGCTACTTCAGTGCAAAGTGCTGACTTCATGATAGCTTGTTTGCATGTGAAAACGTTATTATTATTTTGATGTACAGGCTTTATAACACCACTTATTTAATTCTATTGGGATTTGAGGTCTGTAACACAGCGTTGTGTCGCGAACTGAAATTGAACAAGGTGGTAGGAAATATAAATAGTATGGCTGAAAAATAACTTGATCTATTTAGAAATATGTCACAACTTAGAGAAATTGTATACAGCAACTTGTTTCACAGAAACATTTCCCTACAGACTTTCAGACAATTTTCCGTTGTTGTTATAACATCCAAACTTAATGAAAATTCTGATGCAACAAGCTTTTCTTCAATAACGCCTTTTGACACGTTATATATGTGCCACTATAAATCCAGACATATTTTTTCTCTCTCTGACTATTTTCTGTCCTCATTCCATTCTGCAGAAGAGCATAGACTCAAAATGTCAAATACTCCTCTCTTTTTACTGAGTATCAAACTAATACTCTTTGTTTGTTGTTCCTTTACCTGTCTCTGTCTTGTTTTTTGTACAATTTTGAACCATATATACATCATCGTCGTTTAACATCTGCTTTCCATGCTAGCATGGGTTGGACGATTTGACTGAGGACTGGTGGACTAGGAGGTGACACCAGGCTCCAATTTGATTTGGCAGTTTCTACAGCTGGATGCCCTTCCTAACGCCAACCACTCCGAGAGTGTAGTGGGTGCTTTTACATGCCACCGGCACGAGGGCCAGTCAGGTACATACATATTTATATATGTATGTGGTTTTAAGGGTATCATGGAAGGCCTGGTTGGAGGCCCAACCTTCCAAGTTCTTTTGCAGAAAAACTGAAGGACTGCTGCAATAAGTGTGTGAATCTGAGAGGGGAATATCATCGTCATCATCATCATCATTTAACGTCTGTTGTCCATGCTGGCATGGGTCAGACAGTTTGACTGGGTTGGCATGCTGGAAGGCTGTGCTAGGCTCCAGTCTGATTTGGCATGGTTTTCTGCAGCTGGATGCCCTTCCTAACACTAACCACTCTGAAAGTGTAATGGGTGCTTTTAGTTGCCACAGGCATTGGTGCTATTTGTGTGACGCTGGTATTTGCCACGACTGTAATTTTTCTTGGCTTCATGAATCTTCTTCTTATAGGATAAAATCATAATTAACTGATCCTCCTCCTGTATTTTCTTTTACCCAAAGCCAGGAACTTTTCAGCACCCCCTTGTATATATAATTTCTACTATAGCAGAAGGCCTGGAATTGTGGAGGAAAGAGCTAGTCAATTATATTGATCCCAGTGCTCAACTGGACTTATTTTATTGATGCCAAAATGATGAA
>NC_068989.1:19115171-19118440 GCF_001194135.2 Octopus bimaculoides
CAATTATATTGATCCCAGTGCTCAACTGGACTTATTTTATTGATGCCAAAATGATGAAAAACAAAGTCAAGCTTTATCAAGATGTCCTAAGTCTGCTAAATTGCTACATTACACACACACACACACACACACACACACACAATTACTTCCAACATCATCAATATAGACATCAAAATAGTCGTCATTACCACTATGATTACTACTTTCACTAATACCACAATGATTGCCATCATCATCATCATCATCATAAGATTTAGATCCTATTTTTCCAAGTGACTGAGGTTAGAATTTTAGGGGTATTTTTCAATGGGGTTTTGGATTTTGGGCCAGTGCTTAAGAACATTGGTAGTCTGTAGTTAAAAAACAATGTTGTAAATTCAAGCTATTCTAAAGAATGTGCATTTTCCATGTGTTTTCCCATGTTAACATGGGTTAGATGCATAGATATGATTGAGGCATTGTTCTACAATGAGATGCCTTTCCTGTCACTAACCTTTTACCTGTTTTTTAATTAAAGGATTTCTTACTCCTCATTTTTGAAAGTGCAAGAGGATTTGTTGGGAGGTAAATTTCATTACTTTTAGCTTATGTTTTTTTATGTAGCATGTGCAGGTTGTCATGATGCACACACAAATACATGCACATGTGTCAGCAACCCACCACATACACATGGCGAGCTTTGTGCACTGTCCATCAACCAAATTCACTGACGAGATATTAACCAATCTGGGGCTTGTGAGTGAACCCAAAACCATGTGGTTAACTAAAAAAATAGTGAATACTAAGCTCAAGAAAGAAATTTTCTCGTGCAGAAACAGAACTCTAGTTTCAAAATGGCACCCAAAAATAAATAAATAAATGAATAAATAATAGTGGATTGTTTGAATTAGTACTGGAAATCACTAGAATTAATATGATTAGTAGTTGTGATGGTTGTTTGTCCCTTTATTATTGTAATAAGGGCACAACTGAAGCTCCAGATAGTCATGTAGGGATTCACTGAAATGGCACCTCATTCTTTTCTCTAGGACTAAATTTGAACATATCAACAGCAACTTAGCGAACAGAGGATCTCTAGATGGTTTCTTGACCAGCTAGAAAGAGCAGCTGAATCTCCCTCAAATCATGACCTATTAATTTAAATAACAGCTTGTACATTTAAGAACACAGTGCCACTGAACCTATTAGAAATAACAGTCAAATATCAGATCACACTCTACAAGAATGAAGGACACATTGGATAATGTGGTCCTTGATAGAATCTACCTGGGAAAAGTAAAGAAATGATGCAATGGTTCTACAGGGTGTCCACAAAGTCTGGGTACATGGGGATTAACACATACTTTAAGAAATTATTATTTCTTATATTTAATTGTTTATGTTATGATTTTATTTACTCCATGTAGTCAGACTTTGTGGACACCCTGTAGTTTAAATGCCTTTAACCAATAAGTTTGTTTGGCCATTTCTGTTGTTGTTGGTACTCCGTCGCTTACGACGTCGAGGGTTCCAGTTGATCCAATCAACGGAACAGCCTACTCGTGAAATTAACGTGCAAGTGGCTGAGTACTCCACAGACACGTGTACCCTTAACGTAGTTCTCGGGGATGTTCAGTGTGACACAGTGTGACAAGGCTGACCCTTTGAATTACAGGCACAACAGAAACAGGAAGTAAGAGTGAGAGAAAGTTGTGGTGAAAGAGTACAGCAGGGTTCGCCACCATCCCCTGCCAGAGCCTCGTGGAGCTTTAGGTGTTTTCGCTCTATAAACACTCACAACGCCCGGTCTGGGAATCGAAACCGCGATCCTATAACCGAGAGTCCGCTGCCCTAACCACTGGGCCATTGCGCCTCCACTTAGCCATTTCTAACCCTAGGTTAAACCACAATAACTTGTTCTTGTAGACTACATAAACTGATTTTTATGTTTTTCGATGTGTAGGCTTTGTCTTTTATGTCCTTAGTTGGAATTCTCTATAATGCAATTAATTCAAGAATGTAAATCCTTGAAAAGCTTCCACCAGTCATAGTAAAGTAAGTAGACATAGAATGGTAGATGTGGTTTATCTTAATATAGTGGAATATTTATTGATTTTCAGATCATAGATCCATATCTTTATTTCAGTATGTTGCTCTTAGTGTCTTAATTAGCCTGGTTGAAAATAGAGTTGCTTTTGTCACCGTTGTTGTCTTCCACTACCACCACCATAACTGTTGCTGCTGCTTCATCATTATCATTGTTGTCAGCATCATCATCATCATTAACTGGATGTCTATAGAGAAACGTTTGAGTGACAGCCATGAAAACACTTAATGACAACATGTATACAGATATTCAAATTTGCTTAAACTATTCTACCTATGCTGTCATCATAATTGTTGTCATCCACATCATCCATCAGTTTGTTTTATCATCTAATGTTTCATGTTGTGCAAGGGTTTCACTGGTCTGCATTACAACACATTGTTACTCTTATTCCTTTGTCATATCATCTGTGAGTTCATGTTAGCACTTTTTCCCACCTTTTCCTATGATGGAAGTCCTTTTTACTGTCGATAAATATGAATCAGCAAAAAAGGACTCCCTGTGCTTACTGGAACTGCTTGAAATAAGAGCCAAACTATCTTCAAACTAAACCCTAACATCTTGAAAAGAACATATTGGATAATGTAGAACAAGGTTCAGCATATCTAACCCGTTAGCATTTAAACTGTCCATATCTAGCCCAAATATTTTACCCGTTTTCTGTTAAAACTGACCAGATCCAACCTCTCACATCTACTTACAATGTCATTTTAAAAATATACAGACACACCATTGAAATCTCCAACCTACAAGATAATGCGTGATTGATTCAAAACAATGTGAATAAATAAGCAATCATCATCATCGTTTAACATCCGCTTTCCATGCTAGCATGGGTTGGACGATTTGACTGAGGATTGGTGAACCAGATGGCTACACCAGGCTCCAATCTGATTTGGCAGAGTTTCTACAGCTGGATGCCCTTCCTAATGCCAACCACACAGAGAGTGTTGTGGGTGCTTTTACGTACCACCGGCATGAAGGCCAGTCAGGCGGTACTGGCAACGGCCACTCTCGAAATGGTGTATTTTACGTGCCACCTGCACAGGAGCCAGTCCAGCGGTACTGGCAACGAACTCGCTCGAATGTCTTTTCACGTGCCACTGGCACAAGTGCCAGGAAGGCGACGTTGGTAAGCAATACATTTGACAAAGAAATCTGAAAGCTAAATGGTTAAAGAACA
>NC_068989.1:19118494-19123316 GCF_001194135.2 Octopus bimaculoides
GGCTAAAGAACAACGACCAGCATCAGTAAAAACATTTATTGACTCTGTGCTGCTTATCCATTTATGTAACATGCCTAGTACAGTGGAGTTGGAGTTGTCTATCTCACATACTCGTCTGTTATTTAAAAAAATAGTTCTGTAAAGTATTTTGATTATCATGCTCTGTTGAATTTGTACCCAGTACTGTCTGTAAGTTCCCGAACTGTTTATAACTTATTCTCTTTCTTGTCTGCTCACCTCCATTATAATACTAAAGCTAAGCATCAGCCTTTAACAGCTCCATTGTCCCCACTAGAAATTATTTACATGACATTTTCCCTATCATCACAAATATACAATTTGAACTGAACATTAGTCATACAAGTTTCTTGCTGTTATTCTTAGCATCCACTCAAATCTTAGTAAGACTATGGACCGTTGTTTTCTTATTATTAGACTAAGGAATAAATTCAAAAGAGAAAAAGTAAGGTGAGGGGCAGTTCTAAGAGAGAGAAACTCTTTCCTCCTCATCAAAGGTAATTGCTTCCTAAAACATCAACCAACTATTTTGAACTCTAGGCACCATGCTCTACTGATCTCTTACCCTCTATACTAATGAGGTCACCTTATCTATTTACTTCCGGTAGACAAGCAACAGTAGTCTATGTAATTCTTTCTCTGTGGGAAGTTCATTCTTGTCAGTCACACTAGTTAGTGCGTTTGGTAATATTGATAAGGTTGAAGAGATTTGAACATAGTGGTGTTGTCATCATCCACATCGTTATTACTGTTGTTGCAGGCTCATGTAATCACTTTTCCATGTCAGTACATATGATAAAAATAGGTGGTTCCTCTGCTAATCTACAAAGTGGATATTATAGTGATGGTAATGATGATGATGATATTCAATATCAGTTTTTTGTTTTTTTTTTCACAAGTCAACGTGGGTTGTATAGTCCTGCAAATATTCTGTGTGATTAGCTTTTAATTTTCCATGTGGGGTAGGTTATGGACAGGATTGGTAGTGGATTAAATGTCTTGTAGTATTTAGTTACATCCCTTCACATTATAAGTTCAAATCCTGCTGAAATCAGTTGACTTCAATTTTCATCTTTCCAGAGTTGTCAGATTTGTACCAGTCAGGGTTGATTTAATCAATTAAACACCTTCTGTGCCCTTATGCCTGTGTTAGAAATTGCTATTTTACTGGGAGGTGAGCATCGGACAGGCTAGCACATGAGATAAAATGCCTTGAAATATTTAGATATTGAGGGCAGTTTCAGTGACCATATCCTCAAAATTTGTGGTCTTGTGGTATGGTTCTGTGTGATTAAGAAGTTTACTTGACAAACACATTGGTTAACAGTTTGACAGTATTGCAAAGTTTTAGACAAATTGAATTTCAATTCAATTCAAAATATCTAAATGGATTTGCATAGGGAGAAACTGAAGAAGACTGTCAGCTTCTTTAATACCACCTCTTAACCTTTAGTTGTTTCTAGCAGCTTCTGTTTTGTAATCATTCAGAGAAGATCTGTTTCATTCTGCCACGAACCATAATTTGTGATTCTTGCTACTTTATCTTTGCTACTCATAGAAGAACTCTATAGGTTTTTAATACTGCTCTTTCTCCTCTCATTAAGCCATTAATCAAATTTTAGAATCAATTATTACTCAGAAATCATTTTTATTGTGTGCTTCCACTGCATTTATTGAATGCAACTGTGTACCCTGGTGATATGGTGTTTTGTTTTTGTTTTAATATATTTAAGTCCTGGGGTATGTGGTTATGTAATTTGTCTCTGTTTTTTTTTTATTCCAAAAGCAGCTTATTAGAAGGATTGCTTGTTTTCAGCCCCTACTTTCAGGTTATCTCTATTTCCAGATATTATTATTATTAACCCTTCATTTATGTACAAACTGGTCAAATTCAGCATCTCAAACCTATTCTACAGTGTCGTTGTAAAAATAAGCAATCACACCATTGAAATCTTAAAGCTAGAATTAATTCAAAACAATGCAAATGAGTAAGCATTACATTTGACAGTAATCTGAATGCCAAAGAGTTAAGATGGCAAGCGGGCAGAATCATTGGCATCGCAGACAAAATTTCTTTTGGCTCTTTATATTCTGAGTTCAAATATTGCTGAAGTTAGCTTTGTCTTTCATCTCTTCAAGATTGATGAAATAAAGTACTAGTGTCTCTGTAATTGAATTGTTCTGTCCCCTTAAGATTGTTGGCCTTGTGGCCAATATTAGAAAGACGTATATTTTGTTATTATTTCATCATTCAGAGACATTATTTATTGATCCTGGAGGGATGAAAGGTGAAATTAGTCTTGTCAGAATATGAATTGGGGTATATAACTAAATGACCACTGGATATTTTGTCTGGTACTCTGCCACTTCTGACATTCTCTGTCCTTTATGATGATGAGGATGATGATGATGATGATAACGACAATTATTATTATTATTGTTATTATTATTTCTGAAATGGTACCAGG
Source organism: Octopus bimaculoides (assembly GCF_001194135.2). Lineage (NCBI taxonomy): Eukaryota > Metazoa > Mollusca > Cephalopoda > Octopoda > Octopodidae > Octopus > Octopus bimaculoides. The sequence continues at coordinate 19,120,981 of NC_068989.1, forward strand.
CCACTAATTATGTAGGGAGTGTATTATTGTTAATTAATTCAAGCCCACTGTAGTACAGCTGCTGGCACCACCACAGGTGGTTTTTTCATGGTACTACACCCTAAGGGTCACCAAGTAGCTTGCAAAGCAAAGACCTCTCTGTTGAGAGAGGGACTGAAACTGAGGGAAGTGGCTGTGTGCCAGGCAAAAGATTATAGTATTACATAGGGACAGAGATAGCTGTCTTGCTATAGAGGAGATACTTGGATATCCCAGTGGGATAAGGAAGGGTAGAGATAGAAAGATCGAGAGACAATCAGAGCGAGAAATAGATGGTGTTGGAGATGTATTGGAGCCTACCCACAGGGAAGAGGTAGATGTTCCATAAGAGGGTGTGGGTAGATGTTTAGAAATGGGGAAGACATGACTGTAGCAAGTGATGGTGAGAGAAATTAGAGTGGTTGGGAAGGGGATATGGTAGGTATGTGAGGGAAAGTAAGAAAGCCTGCAGTAGGTGGGGCACATGAGGGAGAGTGGAGGGGAGGGTCTAGCAGCTGATGATGGGAATGTTGGAAAGACAGGTTGTAGGGGAGTTTTGACAGGACAGAGTATGTGTGTTTATGAGGTGGGGGGGTCCTGGCCATAAAGGACATGTCCAAATGTATTGTTGGCCACAATTTTACTTAGCATGATGTGTCTTCTCAAGCACAACAAATCATGAGAAGTCTCAGTCCCTTGTCAGAGGCTCAATATCTGAAGATCATTTCTCGTCACTTTACCCCTTGTCTTCCTGGGTCTATCTCTTCCACAGGCTCCTTTCACAATTAGGGCTCACCACCTTTTTTATGCAGCCATCCTCATCCATACACATCACATGACTATACCAGCATAGTCTTCTCTCTTGCTCACTATATCCGATGCCTCTTATGCCTAATTTTCCTCTTAAATCATTTACACTCTGTTGTACATGCACACTGATGTAACCCAGCTAGCATTTCTTTCAAGCCTTTGCATGTCCCCTGTAGTCAGCCCATATTTCATAAACAGGCATCATACAATCTGCCTTTCACTCTGAGGGAGAGGCTCTTTATGCCCAACAAAGGTAGTAGCTCTCTAAACTTTACCCAGCCCATTCTTATTCTAACAACTAAGTTTTCAGAACTTCCTCCTCCGCTGCTAACTTGATCACCAAGGTAACAGAAGTTATCTGCTACTTCTAAGTGCCCTCCCCCACCTCAGAGCATTTGAGGAAGTCTTTTTTTTTTCTCTGCATTCTTAGTGTTTATTGTATCTGTACATCTGCCACATGCCAACATTCCTTTTTCTGTTAACCTTCCTGTGATACTGCTGCACCTTTTATATGTTCATAGCTTGCACTGGGTACATCATATGGAATTTCTACATATCAAGCAGGGCCATCTCCCTGAAGGGATTAGTAATTTGTCTTGTTTTCTTACTGACTAGGACTTTGGTTGCAATTAAATTAACTCTCAGGATTTTTGATTCCAGACTTTGCTTCCACACCTGAAATTTCTTCCCTAGTTCTTGTAGTGATTCAACTGTAAGACCAATGAAAAAACTGAACTGATCTCTGTTTTTCTTACTTTTTCTTTATATAGTCTACCAATTCACTGACCTCATTTTAATAATAATAATAATAATCCTTTCCACTATAGGCACAAAGCCTGAAATTTTGTAGGAGGACAATAGTCAATTACATTGACCCCCTCCCAGTATCCAACTGGTACTTATTTTATTGACCCTGAAAGGATGAAAGGTAAAAATCGAACTCAGAATGTAAAGTTGGATGAAATGCCACTAAGCATTTTGCCTGGTGTACTAACGATTCTGCCGGCTTGCCTTCTCCTTTCGGTTATAGACACAAGGACTGAAATTTTAGGGGAGGGGGCCACTTGATTATATTGACCCCAGTGCTCAACTGATATTTTTTCATTATCCCCCCCCCCTCCCAAAAGGATGAACAGCAAAGTCGACCTTGGCAGATTTTGAGCTCAATACGTAGTGATGGGTAAAATACCACTAAACATTTTGTCCAGTGTGCTGATTCCGCCAGCTCACGACCTTTCTTGATAATAATAGTAATTTCCATGAGGAACCACTGCCCATCCTATGAAGTTTCATGTCTTATCCTATCCTATTTCAACCCTGGTAGAATGAAATGCCAATTTGGGATTCCAAATCAGGACATAAAGAGATGTAGCTAAAAGCAAATTTTCAATGCTCAGCTGATTCAGATAATCCATGGTTTCAATTTCATACTACTACTACTACTACTACTACTAGTAATACCAATACTATTACTAATAATGATACTAATACTACTAATAATAATTATC
>NC_068989.1:19123783-19127678 GCF_001194135.2 Octopus bimaculoides
CATACACACACACACTCATTTTTTTTTTCTAGTTTCAGCTAGTGCACTGTGTGAATATGTGTTCTGTTGTGTGTGTGTATGATTAAATGTGTTTGTATATAATGTTTACATGTATGTAATATTCCTGTGTATGTCTTTCTCTGTTAAGAGTCCTTTCTTATGCTTAAGTATACATACCGATGTGTGAAATAAAACCATTAAGTGATGCTTGAGTTTATTGTGTGTGTACTGTGGATATATCTTTACAGTTAAATGTGGTGAGAACCAATATTAACTACATGACAGGATATCAAATACATAACAGAATAGCCTGACAGACAATATGTCTCTGTTGCTCGCTTAAGTTTAACTGTCTTGACAGATGGGTAGGCAAAGATAGGTAGGCATTTAGTCAAATAGATGGAGAGATAGAAAGATAAACCTAGCCAGCAACAAAACTCATATTGTATCTTATAACTACCCTGATATTTTTTGTTGACGTCTTGTCATTTTGTTAATTTTTGTTCTCTCACATTGCTTTAATGTAGATTTAAACTGCAAAGACAAGCATATCCCAAATTTACCCCTTTTGTTACCATATTTCTATTGAAATACATTGCCTTTGTTTCAATAAATTTTGAAAATAGTGAAGAATTTAGTAAAATATCTTTGTCATTATTAAGCTAGTGTTTAAAAAATAAACACAAAGTTATGATGGAAGTTTTAGCTTGTGTCATTGACCCAGGGGCAGTCTCATGTAAATTGGTATCAAAAAGGCTAATCGTTTTGTTTTACTTGATATATATATACACACACATATATATATGATTATCAGGAAGACCATTATTTAATACATTTAAAAATGTAGTGTATCTCTCTCTCTCTCTCTCTCTCTCTCTCTCTCTTTATGTGCCACCGGCACAAGGGCCAGTCAAGCGGTTCTGGCAATGACCACACTCAAAAGGTGTTTTTACGTGCTACCTTACATGGGAGCCAGTCTGGCGGCACTGGCAACGACCTCGCTCAAATGTTGTTTTCCACGTGCCACTGGCACATGTGCCGGTAAGGCGATGCTGGCAACGATCACGCTTGGATGGTGCTTTTCATGTGTCACCGGTATGGGAGCCAATCAGGTAGTACTGTCATAGGCCACGTCAGCGATTTTAATTTGTTCACACTTGCCTCAGTAGGTCTTCACAAGCAAAGTTCATTGTCCAATGAATGAGGGGTACTCATAAGTAGGCTGGTTACACCCCACGTTCGAATGTGCTTTTAACGTTTCACTGGCATGAGTGCCAATCAGGCAGTACTGTCATCGGCCGCATCAGCAATTTTGATGTGTGTGTGTATATATATATATTTTCCTCTTAAATCATTTACACTCTGTTGTACATGCACACTGATGTAGCCCAGCTAGCATTTCTTTCAAGCCTTTGCATGTCCCCTGTAGTCAGCCCATATTTCACACACAGGCATCATACAATCTGCCTTTCACTCTGAGGGAGAGGCTCTTTATGCCCAACAAAGGTAGTAGCTCTCTAAACTTTGCGCTCCTTCAGTAGCTGGTGTTGGTTGCATTAATTTATACCAGTGGTTCCCAAAGTGGGCAGTATTGATCCCCTAGGGATGGTGGAAAATTCCAAGGGTGCGTTGAAGAAGAGTGGGGGTGATAATGGGATAGTGATTCGTGTAAAAACAACAAGATAATGGGTTCATTAGGTTAAGTTTTATTTGTGAAATACAGTTGTTTTGAATTTGCTTCAGAAAGAGGTCTGTGTTTGTGATGGTTAGTTGGGGTTGGGGTGCTAGGAATGTGGCCTGGGTGTCAAGGGAGTGGTAGCGTAAAAATGTTTGGGAACCACTGATTTACACTACAGAATTTTCCCACATTATTTTATCCTGTATTATTTCAATAGTGAGACCCAATGTTTTACTATTTGACCTCAATGACTTACTCCCATCCACCTTACCTTGTGGTCACATTTTCCAAGCAACTCAAAGGACAATTTATATCCAACCTGTATCATCTTTTCACTTTACATGATCCTCTATATCAGTCATTGGCAAATTTTGGTCTGCAGGACTTACTGCATGACATGTCTAACAGAAAATTACCTTGAATATTTTTTTAGTAGTGTGGCCCACATGATGTTTCATGTGAACCATTTCTTAAAAAAGTTTGCCCATGTCTGTTCTGTATTGGTGATTAAGAATTCTAGAGGGATACATTTCTAGGTAAAGAAGATTAGGATGAGACAGTATTAAAATGGAAGGAGGAGAAACAAATGTATTGTATCGCTTGGAATCATGTGTAGGTGGTGGTATAATGTCAGAAAGATTATATAGGTGCAGAGGCTGTTTTATGAGACTTTGAAAAAGAAAGTATATAAGACAATGGATCAAAGACTATAGTATTGGTGAGTGAAAGAGCATCTACATCATAGGTAAGTGTTTGTGAGGTAGCTAATGCTTTTGTTGCTGTGATCTAGGGAATGTTTTTTGTGTGGGTCCTGTGAACAGTATTCAAATGAACTATTTACTATTCATACTTTGTTAAAGCTATAACATCTGTTCAGGATTCAATTATTTCCTAGTGCTGTAGAGGAAGCCCAGCCTTTATGATACTATCTTGGTTGTGTGAAAGCAATGGGGTTGCCATGAAAGTTTTTTATCGGGGATTGTGAAGCACGGCAGTCATAGGGAGTGTGTTTTGGCTGTTAGGTGCAGCTATCTGAGTTTTCGCTGCTGTTGAATGAGATGTAATTCTTAACACTCTGCTGAAAGAACTTAATGTGGGTTTTGTTTATGGAGGATGTGCAAATCTGATGATACAAACAACATCCAACAGCAACAATCTAAAAGACTTTTCCCTAGATAAAAGCTTTGGAGCAAATGTCACCACACCCTCTTACACTATGATATCAGAATCAACATATTGATTATTTCCAGTTCTCTGTAAAATATATGTAAAATAGTGCCAAATTTAGCCTATAGCAGAAAGGACAGATTTCATGACATTAAATCATGATAATGATGTTGCGGATGTCTCATCTCACACACATCATGAGCATATGTACAGGGGTTGGACAAAATAATGGAAACACCTTTAAATTTCAAACAAAGTTATTTTAATATGGGGTAGGACAATAATTACAGCTTGAATTTTTTGGCAATAATTACAGCTTGAATTCTACGAGGTACGGACTTGTACAAAGTTTGAATTATTTCCAAAGGAATTTTTGTCCATTCTTCAGCTAAAACAGTCTCCAATTCTTGTAGTGATGATAGTGGAGGATATTGGCTCCTTGTTTGTTTTTCTAAAATGCACCATAAATGTTCAATAATATTGAGATCTGGCCAGATAAGTTCAACTTCACTAGAATGTTCCTCGTGCCATTCAGTAACAACTTTAGCTGTGTGATTTGATGCCTTATCATCTTGAAAGATAGCATTTGCCTCCGGAAACAGTTCCGCAACCATAGGGTAAATTTGATCAGAAAAAATACTTAAATATTCTTGACTATTTATTCTGCCATGAAGGGAAACCATTGGGCTGGCGAATTTCCAAGATATTTCCCCAGATTATCACAGATCCTCCTCCATGTTTAACAGTTGGAAGAAGGCAGTCTGGGTCAAATGCTTCTTTTGAGGGTTTCTTTTGACTGTCTCCGGTGGTTGGAAATAGGGTAAAGGATGACTCGGCTGAGAATATAGCATTCTTCCACTGCTCTCTGGACCAATTCTGTAGGTTTTTGCTCCACTCTAAACGCTTTGCAACGTTTGTTTTTGAAAGCAGTGGTTTTCTGATTGTAGCCCTCCCATGAAATCTGGCTTTGTGCCGCTCCCAGTGAACAGTTTTTGTGGAGACTGGGTTCTCAAGGTGGTCATTGAGCTCTGCAGTAATTTTGGGAGCTGT
>NC_068989.1:19129643-19132099 GCF_001194135.2 Octopus bimaculoides
ATATATATAATAAGAGTTTGATTCAGTTCCATATGATTTAAAAGTTTTGTGGGCTCATAGGATGAACCGATCTCATCAGATGAGTCAAACTGTTATTAAAAAAAAAATGTAACTCCTATCAAATGTTCTGAGTGCCACTTTGTTTTGTTTGTTCACTCGCTTGTATGTATACGTATTTATATATATCTTTTACTCGTTTCATTCGTTAGACTGTGGCACCGCCTTGAAGAATTTTAGTTGAATGCTTTGACTCCAGTACTTATCTTTTACCAAGCCTGCTACATATTCCATCGGTCTCTTTTGCCAAACCACTGATTTATAGGGACATAAACACACTAACACAAGTTGTTGAGCAGTAGTGGAGGACAAGCACACACACACACACATGATGGGCTTCTTTCAGTTTCCATCTACCAAATCCACTCAAGGCTTTGTTTGGTTGGCCTGAAGCTGAAGTAGAGGACACTTGCTCAAGGTGCCATGCAGTGGAACTTAAACACACACACACATGCACACACACACGCACGCACACACGCATGCATACACACACACACACACACACACGCATAGCGTATATCCTTTACTTTCAATTGTCTTATATTCCAGGCTGTGACATATTATCATAGTGTTAAGTTATATTCAGTTTTCAACATTTCATTGATAGCTAATATCATTAACACACACACACACACACACAAGGTGTCATTTCTTGCTTGGGATTTTGGTAAATAACTTGTGCCCAGGATGAAATCTCAGATGGAAGAGATTTCCATTTGATGTAATAAAGAGTAAAAAGAAAAAGAAAAAAAAAATGGAAAAAAAAATGTGCAGACAAATAAAGAAAAATGAATAAACTTAAGTGAAATAAGCTAAAACCTCTCATGTCTGGCTGGTGTGTGAATTATATCATCAGCAAATATTTTAATTTACTGTTTCTAGGTTATTTGAGAGGAAAGCTCTCTTTAGAATGGGTGGTCGATCTACATTTCTACATAGTTTGTCGTGCCTCCTTATTCTCACACATCTATATATACATGCAACGTATACATTATGTGTGTGTGTGTGTGTGTGTGTGTGTGTGTATATATATATATATATATTCCAAAAGGCGGCAAGCTGGTAGAAACGTTAGCACGCCGGGCGAAATGCTTAGCGGCATTTCGTCTGTCTTTACATTCTGAGTTCAAGTTCCACCGAGGTCGACTTTACCTTTCATCCTTTCGGGGATGATAAATTAAGTACCAGTCACGTACTGGGTTCGATCTAATCGATTGGCTCCCTCCCCCAAAATTTCAGGCCTTGTGCCTAGACTAGAAAAGAATATATATATATTCATACACATACATACACACATGTATATATATATATATATATATATAGATATATATATATATATATATATAGACACATGTGTGTGTGTCTGTGTGTATATATGCATGTATGTATTTATCATCATCATCATCATCGATTAATGTCTGTTTTCCATGCTGGCATGGGTTAGATGGTTTGACTGAGGTCTGGAGAGGCAGTGGCTGCACCAGGCTCCAATCTGATCTGGCAAAGTTTCTACAGCTGGATGCCCTTCCTATTGCCAACCACTCCGAGAGTGTAGTGGGTACTTTTTACATGCCACTGGCATGGGAGCCAATCAGGGGGGGGGGGGCATCAGCCCCAGCTACAATATTGGTTTTACTTGACTCAACAGGTCTTCTCAGGGATATTCTTAACAGGGCCAGACATGCGTGGCTGCGATCTCACGTTAGTTGCCGGGTCTTTTCAATCATAGCATATCTCCAAAGGTCCCAGTCTCCTGTCATTGCCTCTGTGAGGCCCAATGTACGAAGGTCTTGCTTCACCATTTCATCGCATGTCTTCCTGTGTCTACCTCTTCCACAGGTTCCTTCTACAGTTAGGGAGTGGCACTTCTTCACACAGCTGTCTTCATTCATATGCAACATATGGCCATACCAGCACAGCCACCTCTCTTTGCACACCCCATTTGATGCTTCGTATGCCAAACTTTTCTGTCAGGGTGCTTACACTCAGTCGTGTGTGCACACTGACATTAGACATCCAGCTGATCATACTAGCTTCATTTCTTTCAAGCCTACACATGTCCTCAGCATTCGTGGCCCATGTTTCACTGCCATGTAGCATGGCAGTTCGCACACATGAGCAGCTCGCACACATGCTCATGTATTTATATGTATACATATGTATACATATGTATATATGCATGAATATATATGTATATAAGTAAAGATGTGTGCGTATGTATATAAATACATGTATAATATATTATATAACGTATAATATATATATATATATATATATATTTAAAATGCAGAGACGCCTATAATAGGACATGGTAAATAAAATAGGACATGGTAAATAAAATTTCTAAAATTTTCTTTGCTACCCTATAATTTATTATATATATATATATATATATATAT